>NC_134338.1:4937471-5224971 GCF_964195595.1 Calonectris borealis | reverse complement strand
AAATTTTGCATCTTATTTGCTGCTTATTCTGCAAGATAACTAATTAATTAGCATTCTAAGTGGGAGTAATGAATGGTTACTATGATCTTTGGGGTTTTTTGATTATTCAAATCAGAGATTACTCCCACTTGGAATACTAATAATTGATAGACATGGTATAAGAAACAATTAATAATAATACATCTAGTGCAGCAGTAGAAAGTGGCACATGACCTGGGAGTAATTTTTTAGAAATACTATTAATTTTGTAATATATTTGTGTTTGTTACCCCCGGGAAGCATGCCATTTTCTACTGCTGCTATTTACATTTTAAATAGCAAACACACAAAAAAAACCCTACACAAGCCCAAACACCAAGACTGATGTGCACAAAAAAACCCACAACCCCTAAAGACCAATATCAACATGCATTAAAAAAACCACCACACAACCACCAAAGACCAAGACTGATGCACACAATAAAACCAAAACCCCCAAAGACCAAGACCAACACTAATGCATGCAAAAAAAAGAAACCACAACCCCTAAAGACCAATACAGATAACTCCCTCCTCTAACCACACATGAAACAAAAAAAAACCACACAAAGACAAAAAGAGAGACACAACAAAATCAAAGACAAAACTACATCAATGACAAAAACCAGAGAGACAACCAAATCATGAGACATCGGACAGACACACAAAAAAACCCTACAGACAGAAAAAAAACCAAAAACACAGACACAAAAAAACCACAGGAGACACAAAACAGATCAAAGAAAACTTTATTTAAACTTTATTGCAATCACTTTCTTTTAAGATACCTTAGAACCCTATTAAGGAGTTGTTTAACTAGTATAATTAGCTCTTGCTGCAATTAAGGTAATTAAACACAGCCATATTAGCATTCCATCTTTACTGCCTAGTTTGATATTTTCCTTATGATACTACTCAGACACAATTCATGCCTGCTAGTGTCCCATTAACATCAGTGGTTCAATTGGACATCATTTATGCCCAAGTAGTATTCTACATTTCTTCAAAACTACTCAAAGTAATTACAAAAACTATTTGTAATTGTGTAAAGGTTAAATATACTTAGGAGCCAGTAATGCACATGCTTTCTTTTAACCTGTCAAGAGCTACGTTTATCTATAGGTATTGACAACTCTCCCTCTAATGACTAATTCTCACTTAAATTATCACATACAAACATCATTGCCACAATAGTCCTCAAGCAAGAGCTGTCAATGCCTGTAGCAATTCCCCACCACAGCACCCTCCAATTGGCAATCTTTAACCATAGGTATTAACAACACCCACTTAGTTTTGTACTTTCATTTGTTATTTCAGTTTTTACTGTGATTCCAATAGGGATACATTACTGCCTGTAATTTTTTTTTACTAATTTTTATGTTTAAATTGGTCTATTGCTATTTCCAGTAAGTTTTCCCATATCATTTTTTACATTTTAATTCTACAATATACTTTTACTAGAGACAAAAATTACTCTCAAGTTGATCAAATACTTCCTACAAATTACATTTAATCACTTCTCACTCATTATTTTTGAAAATGCATTTGACCTCAAAAATTCATCATTACCTTTAGAGTCAGCGCAAGTATTTAGTACCTATGATTCTCTAGCTAGTAGTCTTTTCCACGTTTCTCCCTCCCACTACATTCTCAGTCTATTGCTTTATATTTCTAAGTTTGCCTCTTCGAGGTGACATCATCTCCACAATTTGTATTCCTAGGCAGAAAGTGACCGAGCTCCACTCGTCTCAATGGGCCCCCTACTTCCATGCCTGCACACAAAAACAAAAAAAAATCATAAAGCATCATTACATTAGAAACTACAAAGCCCCTCAAAAGAATTTACAATCGTAACACTAAACAATAAAGTTTAGCCCACCTGCTTCACAAGCTGGTCCTCTTCAACACTGATTCCCCACACCCTTCAACTGCATGATCATCAATCATCTTCCCTTGACCATTCACTACACAACATACAATGACAGGCAAATGCCACATTCCAGGACAGCGCTCCCCAGGACCGGTGTTCCCAGAGGCCTAGAAAAACCATCCTCCTTGCAAAAACTTCAGCCCAAGCCCAACCTCCACCCAAACATTGGCAATGAACTCCCTTACAGTGTTTCTGGGACCAGGGTGGGGGGAGAATACAGCACACACACCCAACACACACACCCCCAGCCGGGAGGGGGAAATCCCCTGTCTAGGTTTTATTATATTTTTTTGTAACTCTCTGAACAAAAAAAAAATCTCAACTCCACACACAACCTGCAGAGAAACATAAAAAAACACCACATAATCAAACAAGGTTTATACATTCAAAACACACCACTCATTCAGCTACCACACAAGCTACCCCTCACTCTCGCTGATCCATTCTGCGACCAGCCTGCCACAACGGGACATCACCCCATGTCTGCACCGCTCCCCGGGAACAGCATTCCCAGAGGCCTCAAAAATCACCCTGCCTGCAAAAACCCCGGCCCAAGCCTGACCTCTGCCCAAACATTGGCGATAAACATCAACTCGCAGAGCGGCTGGGACCAAGGGAAAAAAAAAAACTCAGCCAGGGGAAAAAAAAGAAATCCCCCGGCTGGGTTTTTTTTAATTATAGTTAGAAAAAAAGTTACTCTCAACATTAAATACAACCTGCAATAAAAAGCTTCACACATACAAGGTTAGGCACATTCAAAAACTAACACTCATTCAACAACCACTTGCTCCACCCCTCACTCAAAACACCATTGTTTCACCACCCACCTGCCATGATGTCATATTGCTCCCATTCTAGACCCATCCCCATAACTGTCTCGCCACACACCTCAAAGCAACATTGCCATTCCGTACAACTCCAAAGTTTCAGCCTTCTTAAGAGCAAGCCAGGGAAGATGCTTCACTACATTCACCGGGCCTGCTCCTTCTTCACTTTGATTTTTCTTCACTTCGATTTGGACACTCTGGCAAGACACGCTTGAGAATTTTCTCCAGGGATCCGAATCACCCTGGGGCACCTGCAAAAAACTACAAAAGGGACTGTACACCCTGGTTAGCAATACCTACTGGCTATACAAAAAACCAGCCCAGACAACCTCCACCCAAACAGACTGTGCTAATCAAACCATGTAAAGCAAGTCACCTGGATGCTGACCAATAGCTTGAGAGGACTAAAAGCCTGTCTTGTTTTTGCATATGCCTTCTAACTGCAGATAGAAAAAAAACACATCAGCTATTAAGCCCCACATAGACAAGTTAAGGCAAATTCAAGATTCAAGCCGCTCGACTACCTTGCAAACTGCCACTCCCAAAAGGCCAGAGCGCAGCCTCTAGCACCCACAAAACACAATGAAAGTAACTGTGGCAGCTGATCATGAAGAGCTATGGAGACCTCAAGACCTGAGAAAGCTATTGTAGAAGACACAGAAGAGAGTCTACAGAAACTACACAACACCACAGACACAGGCTGGAACTGCCGAGCCCGGCACACGCTAGCATCATGCTAAAGAATAACCCGCTCCCTTTACACCTTCCCAAAAGGGACTGTTCCTGGACAGTCCTCTCCCCTACACTAACTTCATAACCCCTTCCTGCAATTCCCAACCTTGTTCCCTCCCCAGTCCTGGTCCCTCAACTTAGTTTTCAGAAGGCCAGGGATCTGAATCCATCCTAAAAACAAAAAACCACAAAACTCAAAACACTAACTGGGATGTTGCTGCACTCACCCGGTTCCTCTTTATCTGCCAAAAAAAAAAAAAAACACTACACCCACACCAAAAAAAAACCAAACCACAAAACAGTGCTGGTATTCAGCATCACACTAGCCTCCTCCTCAAAAGCGCCATAGTGCTCTGCTCACCTGCTCCACCCTGATTCCAAAGTCAGATGCTGCAACTGTCACTCGTGGCACCCAAGATGTCAAGAGACACAAAGTTACCATTGCGCTTGGGAGAAATCACCAGCCCCATGCTCCTCTTCTCTACTACCCCAGCTCACCTCAAATGCTCATCCAATTCCAAAGGCAGCCAGCACAGCTCCCGCAAAACCAAAAGGTAAATGGTTAACCAAGATGCCATTTAATACTTAGCTATTAAATGGAGACCCAGCCAACAACCTCCTCACCTTCCCGGACCACTCCTCAATGGGCAGCTACACCCCTCTGAGGCTACCTGCAGCGTGTGGAAAAACCCAAGCTAAAAGCACAGCCTGCCTGCAGCAATTCTCATCTCCCCCTCTTTTACCTTGGCCTTGACCTGCGCACCCAGCCTCCGTCATTTGGGGCTGCTGCGTTGAAGCTTGTGTACCACTTGGGAAGCCCAAACAACAGGTAATGCTTATAACTTCACTGACAATACACCACCTGAAAAATAACTGCTACTTCAGCCCACTAGTCATTGCTCACCTTGCCCAAGTCAACTCCGGTGCCCATATCCCACTTGGCTCATTGCTTTACATCTTTGGGAAAAAAAAACCCAGAACATTATGCAGTCATATAGCCGACAAGACTCACCTTCCCTCCGACACCACAGGCTGACCCACTTTAATCACAGAATACCAAGTTGCAAGGAACCTCAAGGATTATCTGCTCCAACCTTTCTTGGCAAAAGCACGGTCTAGACAAGATGGCCCAGCACCCTGTCTGGCCAAATCTTACAAGTGTCCGATGTTGAGGAATCTGCCGCTTCCCTGGGGATATCATCCCAATGGCTGATTCTTCTTATTGTGAAAAGTTTTCCTCTTGTGTCCAATCAGAATCTCCCCAAGAGTAACTTGTACCCATTACCCCTCATCTTTTTTATGTGACTCCTTGTAAAAGGGGAGTCTCCATCATCTTTGTAACCACAATTTACCTACTGGAACATGGTGATGAGGTCTCCCCTAAGTCTTCTTTTCTCAAGGGTACACAAACACAGTTCTCTCAACCTTTCCTCATGCGTCAGGGTTCCCAGTCTTTTGATCATCTTTGTGGCCCTTCTCTGGGCCCTCTCCAGCCTGTTCACATCTTTTTTTGTATAGTGGGGAACAACACCTAACACAGTATTCTAGGTGTGACCTGGCAAGCGCCGAGTAGAGTGGGATGACAACTTCTATATCTCTGCTGGCGATACCCTTGTTGATTCAATCCAGCATGATGTTGGCTGCCTTTGCTGCAGCAGCATGCTGTTTGCTCAGATTGAACTTGTTCTCCACCAGGACCCCCCGGTCCCTTTCCACAGCTGCTCCCCAGCTGGATACATCCCAGCCTGTACTGCACTCCTGGATATGTTTTCCCAGGTGCAAGACCTAACTTTTGACTTTGTTGAACTTCATAAGGTTCTCATTAGCCCTTTCTTCCAGCCTATCCAGCAGGTCTTCCTGCAGAGTGGCTCTCTCCTCCAAAGTGTCCGCTTCCCCACTCAGTTTGGTATCACATCAAGCTTCATCAGGGTACACTCGATCCCATTATCGGAGCAGCTGAGGGAACTGGGGTTGTTTAGCCTGGAGAAGAGGAGGCTGAGGGGAGACCTCATCGCGCTCTACCGCTACCTGAAAGGAGGTTGTAGCGAGGTGGGTGTTGGTCTCTTCTGCCAAGTAACTAGCGATAGGACAAGAGGAAATGGCCTCAAGTTGTGCCAAGGGAGATTTAGATTGGACATTAGGAGAAATTTCTTTACTGAAAGAGTGATCAGGCCTTGGAACAGGCTGCCCAGGGAAGTGGTGGAGTCACCATCCCTGGAAGTATTTAAAAGACGTGTAGATGAGGCACTTAGGGACATGGTTTAGTGGACATGGTGTGTTGGGTTGATGGTTGGACACGATGATCTTAGAGATCTTTTCCAACCTGTATGATTCTATGATTACTTATGAAGATATTTAACAGTGCTGGGCCCAATATCAATCCCTGGGGGGACCCCACTTGCAACAGGTTGCCTGTTTGAAAAGGAGCTATTAACTACCACCCTCTGGGGGTAGCTTGTCAGCAAGTTCTCCACCCACCAAACAGACTGCTTCTCTACACTAACGCATCAGTTTCTCTAGGAGGGGGCTGTGGGAAATCATATCAAAAGCCTTGGAGAAATCCAGGTAGACCATGTCCACCGCTCGCCCCACATCAACCAAGCAGGTTACTTTGTCATAGAAGGCGATCAGGTTTGTCAAGCATGATTTACCCTTGGTGAGTCCATGCTGGCTCTTCCCAATCGTGTGCTTCATGTGACTTGTGATATCACACAGGAATATTCATTGCACAGCTTTCCCAGGGACTTAAGTATGACTGATGGGCCTACAATTTCCTGGATGCTCCTTTATGCCCTTCTTGTAGATGGGGTGACATTAGCCTTCTTCTAGTCTTCTGGGACATCACCCAATCTCCACAACTTCTCAAACATTATGGAAAGCAACCTTACCACAACCTTCTTACGGTGCTACACTTGCATCCTCGGTCATTCTTTGGTGCACAGCTCATTCCTATGCATCTGCAAAAACAATAATATCAAACAAGTCACTCAGTTGCAGAGCAATAGCTTAACAATTCCAGAAGTCTTCTTTCCATTTAAGAATCAATCTGCTTCAATAGACCTGACCAGTCCCTCCCACACGGCTCTGCTCCTCCCCATAAAACACCATTGAAAGAGCTGTCCACGCAACCTGCTGATGGCTACTCAATCTGAGATGACTGTACAACCGTTGCCTCAACGGTCTAGGCATATCAACGTATTAACCATAGACTCTTATGGCTATTCCACCTCCCCCTGACTCTACACCTCCAGGCAGGGCAGCTCCAAGCCAAACACACACATGCACAGACCAACGCTATACAGAACCCTACAAACAACGCGCCTCAAAGAGGAGAGAAAACTCTCGGCAAGAATGATGACACTCAAACGGAAGACACCGTTCAGGCAAGGAGACGCATGGGACCATGATGGTGATGCGAGGAGGCTCTGTGGCAACCCCAGAAAAAGAGAAGAACATCATGGCCCGTGACAAGAAGATACTCTCAAAACTGAGAGGATTTACACACAAGAAGCCTGGCCTCAAGACCTAAGAACATAAGGACGCAGGGAAACAATCCCAGTCCGTGAAAATGGACGGCTAGAGAGCAGAGCTGCTCCTGCAGCCAAGAAGGATGCCGCAAGAGATGACCATCCGGAGTTCTGAGACGCAGGACCAATCCACACTTTAAGCTTGTAACACAAAAAAAGCAGCGTCCGATGGGTGCTACACCGATGAGTACAGACAGTCGAGATCCTAGGGATGGCACCCGAGGTGCTTGCTGTGCTCCTCGAGCACAAAGAGGACATCGAGACCTGAGGAAGGCCTAAGACACAGAAGACAGACCACACAAACTACACAACAGACACAGACTTGAATTGCCCGGCACACGCTAGCATCATCCTGAATAGTAACCCGCTCCCTTTAACTGCCCAAGGGGTACTGTTCCTGGACAGCCCTTTGCCCTAAGTAACTTTAAATGCACCTTCCTGCCGTTGCCAATCTTGTCTCCTTGCCCCTCCCCAGTCATCGTCCCTCAACTTAGCTTTCAGAGGGCTGGGGGTCTGAATAAATCCTTGGCAAAAAACACATTGAGTAGCTGATATTTTCCTGCAGTCACCAGGTTCCTCTTCAGTATCTGAAAAAAAAAAAAACCACACACACCAGCAGTAAGCATCATGACAGTAGACACCGCTCTCTTCCACAACACCCTCATCCTCACAAGAGCCATGGCATTGCACTTGCCTGCTCCACGCCAATTCCAGAGTCAGATGCTGCGTCCACCATTACTTGTGGCACCTAAGATACCAAGACACACAAAGTTAACATTGCATTTGTGGAAATCACCAGTCCCATGCTCCTCCTCTCTACTACCCAGCTCACCTCAAAGGCTCATCCAATTCCAAAGGCAGCCCACTCGGCACCTGCAAGATCACAGAGAAACACTTCACTGAGTTGCCATGTAATATTTTGCTATTAGACACCAACCCGGCCCACAACCACCTCACCTTCTCGGACCCCTTCGTCAGCATGTGGCAGCGTCGCCCCTTCGAGCCTGCGTGCGGCACCTGCAGAAACCCAAGCAAAAAGGCACATGCTGAGATATTGCCCAAAAATGCAGCCTGCCCACAGTGACTCCTATCTCCCTCTCCTTTACCTTTGCTGCTCAGCTATCCCACCTCCAACATTTTGGTTTGCCACATTGAAGCTTGCGCACCACCTGTAAAACACAAACAAGGGATGCTTATAACTTCACCAGCAATACAACACCTGAAGCATAACCGCTACTTAAGCCCACCAATCACCGCTCACCTTGGCCGAGTCAGCTCCGGTGCCCATATCCCACATGGCTCATCGCTTTCCACCTTCAAATTAAAAAATAGAAATACCATAACGAAGTCATATAGCCACCCATCACATCTTCCCCTCTAATATCGCCCACCAACCCTCCTTCTTCTAGTGCTCCACTTGTCCCTCTGCATCTGCAAAAAACAATATTGAATGAGTCACAATATTGGATGCAGAGCGATAGCTTAATAATTGCAGAGGACTTGTTTCCATATAGGAATACCATCTAGAATCCAACTATACTTCCTGCCATTAAACAAGTTTTATAAATCAAACATTAAGCCATACACATACAAGCCTTATTGCCTTTGAGATTCAATTTCCTTCACTACCCCTGCACAGCATCTCCCACATGGCTCAGCTCATCCCCATAAAACATCATCAAAAGAGCTGTCCACACAGCCTGCCAACAGCTACTGAGTCTGAAATGACTGTACAACCGTTGCCTCAACAGTCTAGGCATATCAATGTATTAACCATAGACTCTTATGGCTAATCCACCTCCCCCTGACTCTCCACTCCCAGGCAGGGCAGCTCCAAGCCAAACACACACACACACAGACCAACACTACATGGAACCCTACAAAAAATGCACCTCAAAGAGAAGGGAAAACTCTCAGCAAGAAGAATGACACCCAGACAGAAGACGCTGTCAGGCAAGACAACCTATGGGACCATAACGGTGACATGAGGAGGCTCTGTGGCAACCCCAGAAAAAGGATTTGAACCTCATGGCCCGTGACAAGAAGATACTCTCAAAACTGAGAGGATGTACAAGCAAGAAGACTAGCCTCAAGACCTAAGAGCCTAAGGATGCAGGGAAGAATTCCCAGTCCGTGAAAACGGACAGCTAGAGAGCAGAGCTGCTCATGCAGCCAAGAAGGATGCCGCAAAAGATGACTGTCTGGAAACTTCGAGACACGAGACCGATCCATGCTTTCAGCTTGTAATGCAAGAGAAGTGCCTCTGGGATGCTATGCTGATGAGTGCAGGCATTCGAGACCTTAGGGATGGCACCCATGCCCCTCAAGCGCAAAGAGCAATGAGGACATCGAGACCTGTGGAAGGCCTAAGACACAGAAGACAGACCACACAAACTACACAACAACAGACACAGGCTGGAACTGCCCTGCCCAGCATCATGGTGAAGAGTAACCCGCTCCCTTTAACTGCCCAAAGCAGACTGTTCCTGGACAGCCCCCTGCCCTACGCTATCTTTAAAACCCCTTCATGCAATTGTCAACCTTGTCCACTAAGCCTTATCCACTAGCTCCCCCTGATCCCTCTCCAGTGCCAGTACCTCAACTTAGCTTTCAGATGGCCAGGAGTATGAATCCGTCCTCAACATAAAAAACCAGTCAGCCCACTGCATTAATCCTGCAGTCGCCAGGTTCCTCTTCATCATCTGCAAAACACAAACACCAATGCATGCACAACAATGCCGTCTGTCAGCATCACATCGCTCAACGTGGACCTTTCCCCCAACATCCCTCACCTCAGACATGCTGTGGCATTCCGCTCACCTGCTCCACGCCGATTCTAGTATCAGATGCTGCGGCTGTCATTGCTTGTGGCACATATGATACCAAGAGACACGAAATCACCAGTCCCATGCTCCTCCTCTCTACTACCCAGCTCACCTCAAACGCTCGTCCAATTCCAAAGGTGGCCCGCACAGCACCTGCAAGATCACGGAGAAGCTTCACGGAGTTGCTATGTAATACTTTGCTATGAGACGCCAACCCCAGAAACAACTGCCTCACCTTCTCAGGCCCCTTGTCAGCACACAGCAGTGGTGCCTCTACAAGCCTGCATGAAGCACCTGCAAAAACCCAAGCAGAGGCACATGCTGAGATACTGCCCAAAACAGCAGCCTGCCCACACCGATTCGTGTCTCACACTCCTTTGCCTTGACAGCTCACCCACCCAGCCTCTGTCAGCTTTGGTTGCTGTGTTAACATTTGTGCACCACCTGTAAGATCCAAACAACATGGGTTGCTTATAACTTCACCAGCAATACGACACCTGAAAAATGACCGCTACTTCAGCCCACCAATCACTGCTCACCTTGCCTGAGTCAGCTCCACTGCCCATATCCCACATTGCTCCTCCCTTTGCACCTTCAAAAAAAAAAGACCCATGTCGTCATATCACCACCAGTCACATAGTCTCTCTAATACCATGCAACAACCCACCTTCTTATGGCGCTCCACTCGCCTCTCCTACGTCACCCTTTGGTGTGTGGCTTGTCCCTCTGCATCTGAAAAAGCAATAATATCAAATGAGTCACCCAGTTACAGAGCAATAGCTTACCAATTACAGAAGTCTTGTCTCCATTTAGGAATATCATTAAGAATCCAACAATATATCCTGCCGTTAAAAAAACCAACAACACCCAAACAACCCACAACCTTTAAGCCACAAACATATAAGCATTAACACCTTTGAGATTCAATGTGCTTTACTACCTGACCAGCCCCTCCCACATGGCTCAGCTCTTCCCCATAAAACACCATTGAAAGAGCTGTCCACACAACCTGCTGATGGCTACTTGATCTGAGATGACTGTACAACTGTGCCTCAGACTACCCATAGACTCTTATGGCTATTCCACCTACCCCTGACTCTACACTCCCAGGCAGGGCAGCTCCAAGCCACACGCACAGACCGACACTACATGGAACCCTACAAAAAACACGCCTTAAAGAGGAGAGAAAACTCTTGGCAAGAAGAATGACACCCAGATAGAAGACGCTGTTGGGAAGATGACCTGTGGGACCATAATGGTGACATGAGGAGGCTCTGTGGCAATCCCAGAAAAAGGAGTATAACCTTATGGCCCGTGACAAGACGATACTCTCAAAACTGAGAGGATGTACAAGCAAGAAGCCTGGCCTCAAGACCTAAGAGCCTAAGGATGCAGGGAAGAATTCCCAGTCCGTGAAAACGGACAGCTAGAGAGCAGAGCTGCTCATGCAGCCAAGAAGGATGCCGCAAAAGATGACTGTCTGGAAACTTCGAGACACGAGACCGATCCACGCTTTCAGCCTGTAATGCAAGAAAAGAAGTGCCTCTGGGGTGCTATGCTGATGAGTGCAGGCATTCGAGACCTTAGGGATGGCACCCGTGCCCCTCAAGCGCAAAGAGCAATGAGCACATCGAGACCTGTGGAAGGCCTAAGACACAGAAGACAGACCACACAAACTACACAACAACAGACACAGGCTGGAACTGCCCTGTCCTAGCCTCATGCTGAAGAGTAACCTGCTCCCTTTAACTGCCCAAAGCAGACTGTTCCTGGACAGCCCTTTGCCCTAAGTAACTTTAAATGCACCTTCCTGCAGTTGCCAACCTTGTCACCTTGCCCCCTCCCCAGCCATCATACCTCAACTTAGCTTTCAGAGGGCCAGGGGTGTGAATAAATCCTTGACAAAAAACACATTGGCTAGCTGATATTTTCCTGCAGTCACCAGGTTCCTCTTCAGTATCTGGAAAAAAAAAAACCAACACACACACCAGCAGTAATCATCATGACAGTAGACACCGCTCTCTTCCACAACACCCTCATCCTCACAAGAGCCGTGGCATTGCGCTTGCCTGCTCCATGCCAATTCCAGAGTCGGGCACCATTACTTGTGGCACCTAAGATACCAAGACACACAAAGTTAACATTGCATTTGTGAGAAATCACCAGTCCCATGCTCCTCCTCTCTACTACCCAGCTCACCTCAAACTCTCATCTCATTCCAAAGGTAGCCCGCATAGCACCTGCAAGATCACAGAGAAACACTTCACTGAGTTGCCATGTAATAATTTGCTATTAGATGCCAACCCGGCCCACAACCGCCTCACCTTCTCAGGCCCCTCACCAGCATGTGGCAGCATCGCCCCTTCGAGCCTGCGTGCAGCACCTGCAGAAACCCAAGCGAAAAGGTATGTGCGAGATACTGCCCAAAACTGCACTCTGCCCACACCGATTCATGTCTCACACTCCTTTACCTCGACAGCTCACCCACCTGGCCTCCGTCAGCTTGGGTTGCCACGTTAAGGTTTGCGCACCACCTGTAAGACCCAAACAATAAGGCTTGCTTACAACTTCACCAGCAATACAACACCTGAAACATAACCGCTACTTAAGCCCACCAATCACAGCTCACCTTGCCCGAGTCAGCTCCAGTGCCCATATCCCACGTTGCTCCTCCCTTTGCACCTTCAAATTAAAAGAAAAATAGAAATACCATAATGTAGTCATATAGCCACCAGTCACATCTTCCCTCTAATACCACCCACCAACCCACCTTCTTCTAGTGCTCCGCTCGCCTCTTGACCATCGCCCTGCACAGCTCGTCCTTCTGCATCTGCAAAAACAATATTGAATGAGTCACCTGGATGCAGAGCAATAGTTTAACAATTCCAGAGGACTTGTTTCAATGTAGGAATGCTATCTAGAATCCAACTATACATACTGTCATTAAACAAAATTTAGAAGTCAAACATTTACCCCTACACATACAAGCCTTAACACTTTTGAGACTCAATCTGCTTCACTATCCCTGAACAGCCCTTCCCACATGGCTCAGCTCATCCCCATAAAACATCATTAAAAGAGCTGTCCACACAGCCTGCCAACAGCCACTGAGTCCTAGATGACTGTACAACCGTTGCCTCAACGGTCTAGGCGCATCAACGTATTAACTATAGACTCTTATGGCTATTCCACCTATCCCTGACTCTACAACCCCGGGCAGGGCTGCTCCAAGCCACACACGTGCACAGACCAACACTACACAACACTAAACTGCATGCCTCAAAGATGAGAGAAAAATTGCGGCAAGAAGAATGCGACCCAGACGGAAGACGTCATCAGGCAAGACGACCTGCGGGACTGTGACGGTGACGTGAAGAGGCTCTGTGGCAACCGCAGAGAGAGTAGAGCGTCATGACCCGTGACAAGGAGTTGCTCTCAAAACTGAGAGGATGTACACACAAGAAGCCTGGCCTCAAGACCTGAGAACGTAAGGATGCAGGGAAACAATCCCAGTCCATGAAAACATATGGCTATAGAGCAGAGCTGCTCACACAGCCGGGAAGGATGCTGCAAAAGATGACTGTCCGGAAACTTTGAGACACAAGACCGATCCACACTTTCAGCTTGTAATGCAAGGAAAAATCACCCTATTGGTGCTACACCAATGAGTACAGGCATTCAAGATCCTAGGGATGGCGCTTGAGGCGTGTGCTGTGCTCCTCGAGCACAAAGAGGACAGAGACCTGCAGAAGGCCTAAGACACAGAAGACAGACCACACAAACTACACAACAACAGACACAGGCTGGAACTGCCCTGCCCGGCACACGCTAACATCATGCTGATAAGTAACCCGCTCCCTTTATCTGCCCAAAAGTGGCTGTTCCTGGACAGCCCTTTGCTCTAAGTAACTTTAAATGCACCTTCCTGCAGTTGCCAACCTTGTCTCCTTGCCCCCTTCCGAGCCATCGTCCCTCAACTCAGCTTTCAGAGGGGCGGGGGTCTGAATCCATCCTTGACAAAACACACATTGGCTAGCTGATATTTTCCTGCAGTCACCAGGTTCCTCTTCAGTATCTGGAAAAAAAAAAACTACAAAAGACCATACCAGCAGTAAGCATCATGACAGCAGACACCGCTCTCTTTCACAACACCCTCATCCTCACAAGAGCCATGGCATTGCGCTTGCCTGCTCCACGCCGATTCCAGAGTTGGATGCTGCGTCCACCATTACTTGTGGCACCTAAGATACCAAGACACACAAAGTTAACATTGCGTTTGTAAGAAATCACCAGTCCCATGCTCCTCCTCTCTACTACCCAAGCTCACCTCAAAGGCTCATCCAATTCCAAAGGCAGCCCACTCGGCACCTGCAAGATCACAGAGAAACACTTCACTGAGTTGCCATGTAATATTTTGCTATTAGACACCAACCCGGCCCACAACCACCTCACCTTCTCAGGCCCCTTTGTCAGCATGTGGCAGCATCGCCCCTTCGAGCCTGCGTGCGGGAGCTGCAGAAACCCAAGCAAAAAGGCACATGCTGAGATACTGCCTGAAACTGCAGCCTGCCCGCAGTGTTTCCTATCACCCTCTCATTGACCTCAGCCGCTCAGCTGTCCAGCCTCCATCATTTTGGTTTGCCCCATTGAAGCTTGTGCACCACCTGTAAAACACAAACAAGGCTTAATTACAACTTCACCAGCAATATGACACCTGAACAATAACTTCAGCCCACCAATCACCATCCACCTTGGCCACATCAGCTCGGCCCATATCCCACATGGCTCATCGCTTTGCCCCTTCAAATTAAAAAATAAATACCATAATGTAGTCATATAGCCACCAGTCACATCTTCTCTCTAATACCACCCACCAACCCTCCTTCTTTAGTGCTCCGCTCGTCCCTCTGCAAAAACAATATTGAATGAGTCACCTGGATGCAAAGAGATAGCTTAACAATTGCAGAGGACTTGTTTCCACGTAGGAATACCATCTAGAATCCAACTATACTTCCTGCCATTAAACAAGTTTTATAAGTCAAACATTAAGCCATACACATACAAGCCTTAATGCCTTTGAGATTCAATTTCCTTCACCAACTCTGCACAGCACCTCCCACATGGCTCAGCTCATCCCCATAAAACATCATCAAAAGAGCTGTCCACACAGCCTGCCAACAGCCACTGAGTCCTAGATGACTGTACAACCGTTGCCTCAACAGTCTAGGCATATCAACATATTAACCATAGACTCTTATGGCTATTCCACCTCCCCGTGACTCTACACCCCCAGGCAGGGCAGCTCCAAGCCACACACACACACATGCACAGACCAATGCTACATGGAACCCTACAAAAAATGCACCTCAAAGAGAAGGGAAAACTCTCGGCAAGAAGAATGACACCCAAACGGAATACGCCATTTGGCAAGAAAATGCATGGGACCATGACAGTGATGTGAAGAGGCTCTGTGGCAACCCCAAAAAGAGTAGAACATCATGGCCCATGACAAGAAGTTATTCTTAAAACAGAGAGGATGTACACAGAAGAAGCCTGGCTTCAAGACCTAAAAACCTAAGGATGCAGGGAAGAAATCCTAGTCCGTGAAAACAGACAGCTAGAGAGCAGAACTGCTCACACAGCTGGGAAAGATGCCGCAAGAGATGACCATCCGGAAACTTCCAAGACACAAGACCAATCCACACTTTAAGCTTGTAACACAAGGAAAAAGCACCTGATTGGCGCTATGCCAACGAGTACAGGCATTCAAGATCCTAGAGACGGCGCCGGAGGCATGTGCTGTGCTCCTCGAGCACAAAGAGGACATCGAGACCTGCGGAAGGCCTAAGACACAAAAGACAGACCACACAAACTACACAACAACAGACACAGGCTGGAACTGCCCTGCACTAGCCTCATGCTGAAGAGTAACCCGCTCCCTTTAACTGCCCAAAGGAGACCTGTTCCTGGACAGCCCTCTGCCCTAAGTAACTTTAAATGCACCTTCCTGCAATTGCCAACCTTATCTCCTTGCCCCCTCCCCAGCCATCGTCCCTCAACTTAGCTTTCAGAGGGCCAGGGGTCTGAATCCATCCTTGACAAAAAACACATTGGCTAGCTGATATTTTCCTGCAGTCACCAGGTTCCTCTTCAGTATCTGGAAAAAAAAAAACCCAACACACACCAGCAGTAAGCATCGTGACAGTAGACGCCGCTCTCTTCTGCAACACCCTCATCCTCACAAGAGCCGTGGCATTGCGCTTGCCTGCCCCATGCCGATTCCAGAGGCGGACGCTGCGGCTGCCGTTACTTCTGGCACCTAAGATACCAAGACAGACAAAGTTACCACTGCGTTTGTGAGAAATCACCGGTCCCGTGCTCCTCCTCTCTACTACCCAGCTCAACTCAAACGCTGATCCAACTCCAAAGGCGGCCCGCACGGCACCTGCAAAACCCCAGAAAAATGCTTCACTGAGTTGCCACGTAATACTTTGCTATTAGACGCCAATCCGGCCCACAACCGCCTCACCTTCTCGGACCCCTCGTCAGCATGCGGCGGCGTTGCCCCTCCGAGCCTGTGTGCGGCACCTGCAAAAACCCAAGCGAAAAGGCACGTGCTGAGATACTGCCCAAAACTGCAGCCTGCCCACACCGATTCGTGTCTCACACTCCTTTACCTCAACTGCTCACCCACCTGGCCTCCGTCACCTTGGGTTGCCACGTTAAGGTTTGCGCACCACCTGTAAGACCCAAACAACAAGGGTTGCTTATAACTTCACCAGCAATACAACACCTGAAAAATAACCGATTCTTCAGCCCACCAATCACCGCTTACCTTGCCCGAGTCAGCTCCGGTGCCCATATTCCATGTCACTCCTCCCTTCGCACTTTCAAATAAAAAAAAAAAACAACCATAACGTAATCATATAGCCACCAGTCACATCATCTCTCTAATACCATGCAACAACCCACCTTCTTACGGCACTCCGCATGCCTCTCCTACATCACCCTTTGGTGCGGGGCTTGTCCCTCCGCATCTGAAAAAGCAATAACATCAAACAAGTCACCCAGTTGCAGAGCAATAGCTTAACTATTCCAGAAGTCTTGTTTCCATTTAGGAATATCATTAACAATCCAACAATACATCCTGCCGTTAATAAAAAAACTACACAAACAACCCACAACCTTTAAGCCCCAAACATATAAGCGTTAACACCTTTGAGATTCAATCTGCTTTATGACGCCTGACCAGCCCCTCCCACACAGCTCTGCTCCTCCCCATAAAACACCATTGAAAGAGCTGTCCACACCACCTGCCAATGGCTTCTCAATCTGAGATGACTGTACAACCTTTGCCTCAACGGTCTAGGCATATCAACCATAGACTCTTATGGCTATTCCACCTACCCCTGACTCTACACCTCCAGGCAGGGCCGCTCCAAGCCAAACACACACACGTGCACAGACCGACGCTATACGGAACCCTATAAACAACGCGCCTCAAAGAGGAGAAAAAAAGCTCGGCGAGAAAAATGACACCTAAACGGAAGATGCCGTCAGGCAAGAAGACCTGCAGGGCTGTGACGTGAGGAGGCTCTATGGCAACACCAGAGAAAGAGTAGAAAGTCACAGCCTGTGACAAGAAGTTGCTCTCAAAACTGAGAGGATGGATGCGCAAGAAGCTTGGCCTCAAGACCTAAGAACGTAAGGATGCAGGGAAACAATCCCAGTCTGCAAAAATGGACGGCTAGAGAGCTGAACTGCTCACGCAGCCGGGAAGGATGCCGCAAAAGACGACCGTCCGGCAACTTCAAGACACGAGACCAATCCACGCTTTCAGCTTGTAACGCAAGGAAAAAGCGCCCTATTGGCGCTATGCCGACGAGTACAGGCATTCGAGATCCTAGGGATGGTGCCCGAGGCGCATGCCGCGCTCCTCGAGCGCAAAGACGACATCGAGACCTGCGGAAGGCCTAGGACACAGAAGACAGACCACACAAACTACACAACAACAGACACAGGCTGGAACCGCCCTGCCCGGCTCATGCTAACATCACGCTGATAAGTAACCTGCTCCCTTTAACCGCCCAAGGGGAACTGTCCCTGGACAGTCCCCTGCCCTACACTGTCTTTAAAACCCCTTCGTGCAATCGCCAACCCAGTCCCCTCCCTCCCTCGATCCATCTCCAGCACCAGTGCCTCAACTTAGCTTTCAGAGGGCCGGGAGTCTGAATCCATCCTCTACAGCAAAAGCCACAGTCAGCCCACTGGGTTAATCCTGCAATCGCCAGGTTCCTCTTCACCATCTGCAAAAAAAACAAACGACGCGTGCACAACGGTGCCGCCAGGCAGCGTCACATCGGTCAAAATGGACCTTTCCCACAACATCCCCCACCTCAGACGCACCGTTGCATTCCACTCACCCGCTCCACGCCGATTCCAGAGCCGGACGCAGCGGCTGTCATCGCTTCTGATGCCTAGGATACCAAGAGACACAAAATTACCATTGCACTTGCCAGAAACCACCAGCCCCATGCTCCTCCTCTCTACTACCCAGCTCACCTCAAACGCTGATCCAATTCCAAAGGCGGCCCACATGGCACCTGCAAAACCACAGAGAAATGCTTCAGTTGCATGTAATACTTTGCTATTAGATGCCAATCCGGCCCACAAGCACCTCACCTTCTCGGACCTCTTCGTCAGCATGTGGCGGCGTCGCCCCTTCGAGCCTGCGTGCGGCACCTGCAGAAACCCAAGCGAAAAGGTATGTGCGAGATACTGCCCGAAACTGCAGCCTGCCCACAGTGTTTCCTATCATCCTCTCCTTTACCTTGGCCGGTAAGCTGTCCAGCTTCCATCAGCTTGGGTTGCCACACTGAAGCTTGCGCACCACCTGTAAAACACAACCAACAAGGCTTGCTTATAACTTTACCAGCAATACAACACCTGAAAAATAACCGCTACTTCAGCCCATCAATCACCGGTCACCTTGCCAGAGTCAGCTCCGGTGCCCATAGCCCACGTTGCTCCTCCCTTTGCACCTTCAAATAAAGAGAAAAATAGAAATACCATAATGTAGTCACATAGCCACCAGTCACATCTTCCCCCTAATAC
Source organism: Calonectris borealis (assembly GCF_964195595.1). Classification (NCBI taxonomy): domain Eukaryota; kingdom Metazoa; phylum Chordata; class Aves; order Procellariiformes; family Procellariidae; genus Calonectris; species Calonectris borealis. Next base: position 5,205,998 of record NC_134338.1, on the reverse strand, counting down.
CACCCACCAACCCACCTTCTTCCAGTGCTCCGCTCGCCTCTTGACGATCGCCCTGAACAGCTCGTCCCTCTGCATCTGCAAAAACAATATTGAATGAGCCACCCAGAGGCAGAGCAATAATTTAACAATTCCAGAGGACTTGTTTCCATGTAGGAATACTATCTAGAATCCAAGTATACATCCTATCATTAGACAAAATTTAGAAGTCAAGCATTTAGCCTTACACATACAAGCCTTAATACCTTTGGGACTCAATTTCCTTCACTACCCCTGAACAGCCCCTCCCACATGGCTCAGCTCACCCCCATAAAACATCATTGAAAGAGCTGTCCACACAGTTTGCCAACAGCTACTGAGTCCAAGATGACCGTACAACCGTTGCCCCAATGGTCTAGGCATATCAACATATTAAACATAGACTCTTATAGCTATTCCAACTACCCCTGACTCTACACCCCCCGGTAGGGCTTCTCCAAGCCACACATGTGCACGGACCAACGCTACACAGAACGCTAAACTGCATGCTGCAAAGAGGAGCATAAGTAAAATAAATAAAAAATAAATAAAAACCAAAACCATATTATTAACCAAAACCATACCTCTTGCCACCTCTGAACACCCAATACAAATTTACTGACCTGGGGGGAAAAAAAAAAAAGCTGCATACAAGTGTGCTTTCTTCTACACATGCAGCTGAACCTTGACTCGTCCTGAAGCCCTTACCTTAACCAGACACCTCTGCTTCTCTAAACATCAAAACAAGACTACCCAAAGAGCTTAGGCAGCTCAAAAGCTGCAGTCAGCTGCAGGAACAGCAGACCACCACCTCCAGAGAAGCCCAGCAGCAGAATGAGCTGCCTGAGGAGAGGTTGTAGCTCATATAGCCCGGGCCCCACCCACCACCCTTCCCACAATCCCCTGGCAAAGGGGAGAGGAGCAAACCACCAGAAGGAATAAAGGCAGCCAGAGGAGCAGCAGGGAGTTTTCTCACCTGCCTTAAGTTTACAGCATGCAAAGCACCAAACAGAGGAAGCCCCCCTTACAGCAAACGACCATGCCTGCTCTTTTACTACAACTGCATCTATTGCATCAGCAATGTGACCAGGTAGGGACTTAGACTTAATTTTTCTGGGGCGTAGATAGAAAAAGATAGATGTCCTACTAAGCTGCACGGGAAGGTAGACCATTCGATGCAATAAAAATATCTTTCTTAAAAATTACGTGCCTTGGTTTCCTCTCAAAAACCCAAAATGCTGTGGGGTTAGACTTCATTTCTAGCAACCCCACGCATGCTACCTAACTTCTAACACAACTCTGTTCCAGATAGGACTGAACGACAAAGCAGAATTAGATCCTGTAAGACTCCCTTCTCAAAGATATCTCTGGGTGCAAAGCAAATTATTTGATGTAAATCACCGACGATTCAGAGACCCCCAGGAGCACCCCAGGACCCCCAGCAACACCCCATGGACACCTAGAGACCCCCAGGAGCACCCCACGGGCCCCCAGAGATCCCCAAGAGCACCCCAAAGGCACTCAGGAGACACAAGGACTCCCCAAGACCCTCTAGGAGCACCCCAGGGGAACCCCAAGGGTACCCAGAGACACCTAGAACACCGCAAGACCCCCAGGAACATCCCATGGGCACCCAGAGACCCCCAGGAGCAACCAAAGACTCACCCCCAGGAGCACCCCACGGGCACCCAGGAGACACAAGGACTCCCCAACACCCTCTAGGAGCACCCCAGGGGAGCCCCAAGGATACCCAGAGACACCTAGAACACCCCAAGACCCCCAGGAGCACAACAAGAATGCCCAGAAGCACCACAAGTTCTCCCGGAGCATCCTGTGGGCACCCAGAAACCCCCAGGTGCCCCCTAAAATGCCCAGGAGCACCCCAAGACCCCCAGGAGCATCCTGTGAGCACCCAGAGTCCCCCAGGAGCCCTCCAAGACCCCCAGGAGCACCTAGGAACCCTAGCAGCACCCTGTGGACATCCAGAGTCCCCCAGGAGCACCCCAAGCCCCCTAGGAGCACTCCAAGGGCACCCAGAAACGCCCACGAGCACCCAGACAGCACCCCGGAGACCCTCAGGAGACCCCAGGGGCAACCCAAGGCTACTCAGAGACACCTAGAACACCCCAAGACTCCCAGCAACACCCCATGGGCACCCAGACACCTCCAGGAGCACAACAAGAACTTCCAGCAGCACCCCAAGATCCCCAGGAGCATCCTGTGAGCACCCAGAGAAACCCAAGAGCACCCCAAGACCCCCAGGCACACCCCGTGGGCACCTAGAGACTCCCAGGAGCACCAAGAACTCCCCGAAGCACCCCAAGACCCTCAGGAGCATCCTGTGGGCACCCAGAACCCACAGGGAGCCCCCCAAGAGCAACCCAAGAGGAATGCAAGAACACCAGGAGCATCCTGTGGGCACCCAGAGACAGCCAGGAGCACCCCAAGAATCCCAGAGGATCCTATAAGCACGCAGAGACCCTCAGGAACACCCCAGGAGCACTCTAAGGGTACTCGCAGACACCTAGAACAAACCCAGACCAAAAGCAATGACCCGTGGGCACCGAGAGACGCCAGGACCAAAACAAGTAACCCCAGAAGCTCACAGAGACAACGAGGAGTGCCCCAGAAGAAAAGGGGCCCGCGGGAACGGAACCGGGGCCCGCGGGAACGGAACCGGGGCCCGCGGGAACGGAACCGGGGCCCGCGGGAACACTAGCCGGGCCCGAGGCGCGTCGCCCGAGCTCCGAACAGCGGAAGTGGCGCCCCATGAGCAGCAGAACCGGCACCTAGAGCCGGCACCTAGAGCCGGCACCTAGAGCCGGCACCTAGAGCCGGCACCTAGAGCCGGCACCTAGAGCCGGCACCTAGAGCCGGCACCTAGAGCCGGCACCTAGAGCCGGCACCTAGAGCCGGCACCTAGAGCCGGCACCTAGAGCCGGCACCTAGAGCCGGCACCTAGAGCCGGCACCTAGAGCCGGCACCTAGAGCCGGCACCTAGAGCCGGCACCTAGAGCCGGCACCTAGAGCCCGCACCTAGAGCCCGCACCTAGAGCCCGCACCTAGAGCCCGCACCTAGAGCCCGCACCTAGAGCCCCCAGGACCATGCTCTGGGCACACCGGGACCCCCAGCAGCAACGCAAGAAGGCCCAGAAGCACCCCAAGACACCCAGAAGCATCCTCTGGCCACCCCGACAACCCCAGGAGCACCCCGTGGGCACACAGGGACTCCCACAGCATCCAGAGCCCCCACAAGCACCCCAAGACCCCCACGAGCACCCCGTGGGCATCCAGAGACCCCCCCGGAGCACAACAAGAACCCCCAGAAGCACCCCAAGACCCTCAGGACCATCCTCTGGGCACCCAGACACCCACGGGACCACCCCAAGAACCCCCGGCAGCACCCCAAAGGCAGCCGGTACAGACCTCAGAGTTCTGCAACATCTATTTGGATCGACCTTAACAGACCTCATGCTTTCCCACAGGAGACTTCTCTCACCTTCAGCCCTCTATCTTGTGATGCGCAGGCCCGGGCCGCTTACTCTGCGTCTCCCGTCACTTTGGGGTTCCTTTAGACTGGCTTTCGAGGATTCCTTTACAAGGGGAGCACACGTAGGCTACGCAGACTATAAGCAAGGGGGAAAGCAAGCACTTCAGTCACTACAATCATGCCTTACGCTAAGGGTATTTTGCAAAGCCAGTGTCTTACCAACCCGACGACCAGCAGAAAGACGAACCGTCCCTACATTCTCGCATCGTCTCGCGCCGCAAACTCAGCCCCAGCAGTCGGTAGGTGCCAGCTTTACGTGGGCGTCCCCACGGAGGCAACGGTGACCTCGCTGTACACCGGCCCACTGTTCTTCGGGAAAATCCCGGTATTTATACATTTGCCAAGGAAACGGGTTTCGACACACGTGGCCAGCGGGTGCCGAAACACGCCTCAATTGGCAACTCTCCACATAGGGAGCCTACGGCGCATGCGCTCGCCCATCGGGCGCGCTGCACGAGCCACAGCCACCCCGTCTATTGGTTCGTAGGCCTTGTTCAGGCGACATGTTACCATAGTCCAGCATTTACGTATTAACCTATACTCAAGCCAACAGCAAAAGGTAACAAAGCAAGCAAAATTATACCTTGTACTTTATATTTCTTCGTTATGGCACGTCTTCCACGTCCCTCACGTCCTCCCCTAACATTTTCTCAACCTTCCTTCTCCTTCTGTATTCAGCATTTTCACACAATAGACCATAAACCGTCTGTTTTCTATGCTGACTGCCGTTTTCTTAGCTATCTATTTCTCACCCAGCGTCCAGCCACGGACCAAAAGCCCATCTTTTAACCCTTCCGTATGCGTGTGTATCTCCCGTCAGCTGCGGACAGACTAAAACAGAACAGACCTCATCGACACCCAAATCCAACTGCAAAACCCACCTCAGTAAGGCTCGTGAACACACCTCCCTTTCCCAACCAAAAGGTCCCCTGGTCCCAAAAGTTTAGAAACCCCTTCTCTTCTCCTCAACCGTCAGGGAAGGAACCCCGCTCCTTCCTGACAGCTCCTGCCCTGGATTTGCACCCCTGAACCCCCTGTGTCGCCCGCTCCCCGGGAGCTGCTCTTCCCAGCTATGCCCAGTCTTCTGCGAGCACCTCCTATCTTCCACCTTCCCACACACTCTCACCTCTGCTACAGCCCCACAAAATAAGCAAAGTCCTGACGCTTATCATCTACGAGGGGCTGGCCGCAAGCTGCATCCGTTCTAGGGACAACATGATACTCTGTGGGCGAACGGGAAAGGCCATGAGCCGTTCCATACGCTGAAAGGTACTATGCCTTATGTCCCTGCTACTTTCTTGAACAATGCTAGAACTCCGTATACAGATGCATACAAGATGCTCTCCTCAACCCCTGCTAAATACTCTCACCATTGCTCCTATCCAGAGACGATGTCAACAGCTTCTGCAATACACAGCAAGCCTGGTGGGAAAAAAAAACAAACCAACAAGGTTCCATCTTCAATAAAGTCAGGAACTCCAAAACGATACAATGCACCTGGAATAAAATAAAAACCAAAACCATATTATTAAACCATCTTTCCACCTCTGAACACCAAATACAAACCTACTGACCTGGAAAAAAAACCCCAACACATACAAGTGTACTTTCTTCTACACATGTAGCTGAACCTTGACTTGTCCTGAAGCCCTTACCTTAACCAGACACCTCTGCTTCTCTAAACATCAAAACAAGACTGCCCAAAGAGCTTAGACAGCTCAAAAGCTACCTCAAAAGCGGCAGTCAGCTGCAGGAACAACAGACCACCACCTCCAGAGAAGCCCAGCAGCAGAATGAGCTGCCTGAGGAGAGGCTGTACCTCATATACCCCGGGCCCCACCCACCACCCTTCCCACAATCACCTGGCAAGGGGGAGGAGCGAACCACCAGAAGGGATAAAGGCAGCCAGAGGAGCAGCAGGGAGTTTTCTCACCTGCCTTAAGTTTACAGCATGCAAAGCACCAAACAGAGGAAGCCCCCCTTACAGCAAACGACCATGCCTGCTCTTTTACTACAACTGCATCTATTGCATCAGCAATGTGACCAGGTAGGGACTTAGACTTAATTTTTCTGGGGCGTAGATAGAAAAAGATAGATGTCCTACTAAACTATGCAGGAAAGTAGATCATTCAATGCAATAAAAATATCATTATTAAGAAGTATGTGCTTTGGTTTCCTCTGAAAAACCCAAAATGCTATGGGGTTAGACTTAATTTCTAGCAACACCATGCATGCTACCTAACTTTCAACATACCTGTATTCTGGATAGGACTGAACGACAAAGCAGAATTAGATCCTGTAAGAACCCCTTCTCAAAAATATCTCTAGATGCAAAGCAAATTATTTGATGTAAATCACCAACAATTCAGAGACCCCCCAGGGGCACCTAGAGATGCCCTGGAGCAAACCAAGAACCCCCAGAAGCACCCCAAGACCCTCAGGAGCATCCTGTGGGCACCCAGGACACCCAGGAGCACCCCAAAAACACCAGAAGCACCCCATGAGCACCCAGAGATCCCCAGGGGATCCACGAGGGCACTCAAGAGACACAAGGACTCCCCAAAGACCCCCCAGGAGCACCCCATGGGCACCCAGAGACCCCCAGGAGCAACCAAAGACCCTAGAAGCATCCCACAGGCACTCAGAGACCACCAGGACTGCCCCAAGGGCACCCAGAGATCCCCAGGAGCAGCCCAAGGGCACTCAGGAGACACAAGGACTCCCCAAAGACACCCCAGAGGAACCCTAAGGATACCCAGAGACACCTAGAACACCCCAAGACCCCCAGGAGCACCACAAGATCTCCAGGAGCATCCTGTGGGCACTCAGAGACCCCAGGTACCCCTAAAATGCCCAGGAGCACCCCAAGACCCCCTGGAGCATCCTGTGGGCACCCAGAGACCTCCAGGAGCACCCTAGGAACCCTAGAAGCATCCTGTGGGCACCCAGAGACGCCCAGGAGCACCCCAAGCCGCCTAGGAGCACTCCAGGGGCACCCAGAAATCCCCAGAAACACCCAGATGGCACGCAGGAGCACCCCAAACCCCCCCCAGGAGCATCCCAGGGGCAACCCAAGGCTACCCAGAGCCACGTAGAACGACCCAAGACCCCCAGGAACACCCCATGAGCACCCAGAGACCCCCAGGAGCACAACAGGAATGCCCAGAAGCACCCCAAGACCCTCGGAAACACCCCATGGCACCTAAAGAACCCCAGGAGTACCCCAAGACCCCCCGGAAACACCCCAAGAGCACCTACAGACTCCGAGGAGCACGAAGAACTCCCAGAAGCACCCCAAGACCCCCGGAAACACCCCATGGGCACCTGGAGAACCCCAGGAGTACCCCAAGACCCCCCAGAACACCCCATGAGCACCTAGACACTCCCAGAAGCACCCCAAGACCCTCAGGAGCATCCTGTGGGCATCCAGAACCCCCAGGAGTCCCCCAAGAGCACCCTAAGAGCAACACAAGAACACGAGGAACATCTTGTGGGCACTCAGAGACACCCAGGAGCACCCCAAGTCTCCCAAAGGACCGTATGGGCACACAGAGACCTCCAGGAACACCTTAGGAGCATTCTAAGGGTACCCAGAAACACCTAGAACGCCCCAAGACCCCAAGGAACAACCCATGGGCACCCAGAGACCCCCAGAAGCACAATAAGAACCCCAAGAAGCACACCAAGACCACCAGGAGTGCCCCCGGCGCGCAACCAGAGCGCCCCATGAGCACCCCAAGGACAGCCAGGAGCCCCTTAGGAGACCCGAAGACACCCCAAAGGCCCCCCAGCAGCACCCCAAGACCTCCCAGGAGCATCCCAGGGGCACCCCAAGGCTACCTAGACATGCCTAGAACAACCAAAGACCCCCAGGAACACCCCATGGGCACGCAGAAACCACCAGGAGCACAACAAGAACATCCAGCAGCATCCCAAGACCCCCAGGAGCATCCTGTGGGCACCCAGAGACCCCCAGGAGCATCCCAAGAGCCCCAGGAGCACCCCATGGTTGCCTAAAGACTCCCAGGACCACACCAAGACCCACAGAGCATCCTATGGGCACCCAGAGACCCCCACGATCACCCCAGGAGCAGTCCAAGGGTAGCCGGAGACACCTAGAAGACCCCAAGAAACAACCCATGGGAACCCAAAGACCCCCAGGAGTACAAGAAGAACACCGAGAAGCACACCAAGACCACCAGGAGTGCCACAGGAGCAGAATCAGAGCCCGAGGAGTGGAACCAGAGCCCAAGAAGCAAAACCAGAGCCCCAGGAGCGGAATTAGCGTCCCAGGAGTGGAACCAGAGCTCGAGGATTAAAACCAGAGCCCGAGAAGCAGAACTCGAGCCCGAGGGATGGAACCAGAGCCCGAGCAGTGCAATCAGAGACCCAGGAGCGGGACCAGAGCCCAAGGATCAAAACCAGAGCCCCAGGAGCGGAACCAGAGACCCAGGAGTGGAACTAGAACCCAGGCAAAAAAACAGAGCCCAAGCAGCGGAACCAGAGCGCTAGAAGTGGAACCAGAGGCCTAAGAGCGGAAACATAGCCTCAGGAGCAGAACCATAGCCTGAAGAGCACAACCAGAGCCCAGGCAGTGCAACCAGAGCCCGAGCAGCGGAAATAGAGCCCCAGGAGCGCAACCAGAGCCTGACCAGCGCAACCAGAGGCCAAGCAGCGGAATCAGAGCCCGAGCACTGCAACCAGAGCCCCAGGAGTGCAACCAGAGCCCGAGATGCAGAGCCAGAGCCCCAGCAGCGGAGCCAAAGCCCCAGCAGTGGAAATAGACACCCAGGAGCAGAACAAGAGCCCGAGCAGAGCAACCAGAGCCCGAGCAGGGCAACCAGACCTCGACAAGTGCAACAGAGGCCCAGCAGTTGAACCACAGTCCAAGGAACAAATCCAGAGCACGTGGAACAAAACCAGGGACAGATGAAAAAAAACAGGGCCTGAGCAACAAAACCAGGGCCCGAGGAACAAAACCAGGGCCCGAGGAACAAAACCAGGGCCCGAGGAACAAAACCAGGGCCCGAGGAACAAAACCAGGGCCCGCGGGACAAAACCAGGGCCCGCGGGACAAAACCAGGGCCCGCGGGACAAAACCAGGGCCCGCGGGACAAAACCAGGGCCCGCGGGAGAAAACCAGGGCCCGCGGGAGAAAACCAGGGCCAGAGGAACAAAGCCAGAGCGCGTGGAACAAAACCAGGGCCCGCAGCAGAAAACCAGAGCCTGCAGGAGAAAACCAGAGCCCGCAGGAGAAAACCAGGGCCCCAGGAACAAAACCAGGCTTCCGTGGAACAGAACCAGGCTTCCGTGGAACAGAACCAGGGCCCGCGGAAGAAAAGCAGGGCCCGTGGGAGAAAAGCAGGGCCCCAGGAACAAAACCAGGCTTCCGTGGAACAAAACCAGGCTTCCGTGGAACAGAACCAGGGCCCGCGGGAGACAACCGGAGCCCGCGGGAGACAACCAGAGCCCGCGGGAGAAAACACAGAGCCCGCGGGAGAAAACACAGAGCCCGAGGAACAAAACCAGGACCCTCGGGAGAAAAACAGGGCCCGCGGGAGAAAAACAGGGCCCGTGGGAGAAAAACGATTTGACGTGCTTGACCTTGACGGCACATTTGTGCAAGACAGGGTCAAGGAATGGGGCATCCTCGGGGTCGCTGAGCCATAACTGTGCTGGGGACATGCCAAAAACACGCCTCAGCACCAGAAAAACACACTTCAACACACAAAAACACACCTCAATGCGCTTAAAACACACATTTCTGCATCTCAATGCACTTGAAGTATGTCTTTACAGGCCAAAACATGCCTTGATATGCTTAAAATGTGTCTACACATTAAAAACATGCCTTGACACACTTACAACATGCCTTCACTTGTTAAAACATGAATCAATGCACTTAAAACATGCCTTTACATGCTACAAACATGCCTCAACATACTTAAGACATCTTTACATGCTAAAACATGCCTCGGTGCACTGTAAAAATGCTTTTACATGCTGAGACACGCCTCAATGTGCCTAAAACACGTTTACAAACTAAAAACATAGCCTGACATGCTTAAAATAGGCCTTTACATGTTAAATACATGCCTTGATACACTTAAAACATGCCTTTACATGCTAAAGCATGCCTCCACATGCTAAAAACATGCATTTACATGCTAAAAGTATGCTTTGATGTGTTTAAAACATCTTTACATGCTAAAACATGCTTCAATGAGCTTAAAACACACCTTTTCAAGCTAAAAACATGCCTCTGCACAAAAACATGCCTTGACATGCAAAAATGTGCTTTGACATAATTAAAACACGACTCTGACACACTAAAAACACGCCTTGACATGGTTAACGTATGCCCCAACATGATAAAACCAGCCTCAAAACACCCTAACATCCAGAAAACATGCCTCAACACCAAAACCACAGCCCAACATGCTATAATCACACCTTGACACACTAATAACACACCAGTAGGCACCATGTTGTGACATGGGGATATTGCAGGGTGACCTGGGGGCCCTGGACCAGGATTTGGGGCATTTTAGGGTAATTCGGGGGGGGGCTTAGGGGTCCCAAGGCAAATTTCAAGGAGCAGCTGGAAGCCCGCAGGAAAACACACGAAACCGGCAACAAAACTATACCACGTGCCGTGCCGCGGGGGCCGCGGCGGTAGTAAGGACTACACCTCGTCGCACACGCCTAAGAGCAGCCCGGCAGCCGAGTCCGCAAAAACTGCACCTGCCGGCACGCACTGGCAAACACGGCGCAGCCCCCTCCGCGCGGCTCCCGGCGGCGCCGGCTCCGACGCGGCGCGGCCCGTCCGCGCGGCTCCCGGCGGCGCCGGCTCCGACGCGGCGCGGCCCGTCCGCGCGGCTCCCGGCGGCGCCGGCTCCGGCGCGGCGCGGCCCCTCCGCGCGGCTCCCGGCGGCGCCGGCTCCGGCGCGGCGCGGCCCGTCCGCGCGGCTCCCGGCGGCGCCGGCTCCGGCGCGGCGCGGCCCGTCCGCGCGGCTCCCGGCGGCGCCGGCTCCGACGCGGCGCGGCCCCTCCGCGCGGCTCCGGGCAGCCCGCCGCTCACCTGTGCGGTGCCGACGCTGCAGTACCTGGCTTCGGCTACGAGACGACAGCAGCAGCGAGCACCCGCCGGACAGCACTTGCCCAGGGGCGGCAGTGGCGCTGCAGTGCTGCACTTTGCACGCCGAGCGCCCGCCGACACCGCATACGTCTGGCGACAGCGGTATTTCCTTACCGGGGAGCAGCAACGAGCGCGTGGGAAAACACCCCGCAGACACCGCAGCAGGGCATTGCTGTTACGGGTAGAGGCTAGCGTGCATTACAGGGACGCTACCGCGCATGCGCGGCTCCCGAGCTGCAGTACCGAATTTTGTTCGCTCGGTGGCAGCAGGGAGCGCAGGAAAGCGCGCCACTGCGCATGCGCGGCACCCGCGCCGCAGTACCGAATTTTGGTCGCACGGTGGCAGCAGGGAGGGCGGCAAAGCGCGCCACCGCGCACGCGCGAATCCCGAGCTGCAGTACCGAATTTCGGTCGCACGGTGGCAGCAAGGAGGGCGGAAATGCGCGCCACCGCGCATGCGCGGCGGCCGAGCTGCAGTACCGAATTTTGGTCGCATGGTGGCAGCAGCGAGTACCGCAAAGCGCGCCACCGCGCATGTCCGAATCCCGAGCTGCAGTACCGAATTTTGGTCGCACGGTGGCAGCAGGGAGCGCGGCAAAGCGCGCCACCGCGCATGCGCGGCGGCCGAGCTGCAGTACCGAATTTTGGTCGCACGGTGGCAACAGCGAGTGCCGCAAAGAGCGCCACCGCGCATGCGCGAATCCCGAGCTGCAGTACAGAATTTTGGTCGCACGGTGGCAGCAAGGAGCGCGGCAAAGCGCGCCACCGCGCATGCCCGAATCCGGAGCTGCAGTACCGAATTTTGGTCGCACGGTGGCAGCCGGGAGCGCGGCAAAGAGCGCACCACCGCGCATGCGCAGGTCCAAAGCTGCAGTACCGAACTGTGGTCGCATGGTGGCAGCAGTGAGCGCCGCAAAGCGCGCCACCGCGCATGCCCAAATACCGAGCTGCAGTACCGAATTTTGGTCGCACGGTGGCAGCAAGGAGCGCAGCAAAGCGCACCACCGCGCATGTGCGGCGCCCTGGTTGCAGTACCGAATTTTGGTCGCACGGTGGCAGCCGGGAGCGTGGCAAAGCATGCCACCGCGCATGCCCGAATCCCGAGCGGCAGTACCGAATTTCGGTCGCATGGTGGCAGCAGGGAGCGCCACAGAGAGTGCCACCGCGCATGCGCGGCGCCCGAGCTGCAGTACCGAATTTTGGTCGCACGGTGGCAGCCGGGAGCGCAGCTAAGGGCGCCATCGCGCATGCGCGGATCCAGAGCTGCAGTACCGAATTTTGGTCGCATGGTGGCAACAGCTAGTGCCGCAATCCGCGCCACTGCGCATGCGCGAAGCCCGAGCTGCAGTACCGAATTTTGGTCGCACGGTGGCAGCCGGGAGCACGGCAAAGCGCGCCACCGCGCATGCGCGGCGCCCGAGCTGCAGTACCGAATTTTGGTCGCACGGTGGCAGCAAGGAGCGCGGCAAAGCGCACCACTGCGCATGCCCGAATCCCGAGCTGCAGTACCGAATTTTGGTCGCACGGTGGCAGCAGGGAGCGCGGCAAACAGCGCACCACCGCGCATGCGCGGCTCCAGAGCTGCAGTACCGAACTGTGGTCGCATGGTGGCAGCAGCGAGCGCCCCAAAGCGCGCCAGCGCGCATGCCCAAATCCCGAGCTGCAGTACCGAATTTTGGTCGCACGGTGGCAGCAGGGAGCGCAGCAAAGCGCGCCACCGCGCATGCCCGAATCTCGAGCTGCAGTACCGAATTTTGGTCGCACGGTGGCAGCAAGGAGCGCGGCAAAGCGCGCCACTGCGCATGCCCGAATCCCGAGCTGCAGTACCGAATTTCGGTCGCACGGTGGCAGCCGGGAGCGTGTCAAACAGCGCACCACCGCGCATGCGCGGCTACAGAGCTGCAGTACCGAACTGTGGTCGCATGGTGGCAGCAGCGAGCGCCGCAAAGCGCGCCAGCGTGCATGCCCAAATCCCGAGCTGCAGTACCGAATTTTGGTCGCACGGTGGCAGCCGGGAGCGCGGCAAAGCGCGCCACCGCGCATGGGCGGTGCCCGAGTTGCAGTACCGAATTTTGGTCGCACGGTGGCAGCCGGGAGCGTGGCAAAGCATGCCACCGCGCATGCCCGAATCCCGAGCGGCAGTACCGAATTTTGGTCGCACGGTGGCAGCCGGGAGCGCGGCAAAGAGCGCACCACCGCGCATGCGCAGGTCCAGAGCTGCAGTACCGAACTGTGGTCGCATGGTGGCAGCAGCGAGATCCGCAAAGCGCGCCACCGCGCATGCGCGGCGCCCTAGCTGCAGTACCGAATTTTGATCGTCGGGTGGCAGCAGGGAGCGCAGCAAAGAGCGCCACGGAGCTGCAGTACCGCATTTTGGTCGCACGGTGGCAGCAGGGAGCGCGGCAAAGCGAGCTGCAGTACCGCTCTGGGCGTGCAGGCGGCAGTATCACCTCACCGACCCTTTCCTCATCATTCCGCCGGACAGGCCATGACCAGTTTGTACCATCCAAACCCATCTCATCCCAATTTGTACCATCCAACGACGGTAACGAGCTCCTGGTGGTACAGGGCTAACATTTCTATGCCCTTTTCCCAGTCGCAGCCCAGGCAGTAATATTCATTGCCTCTTTGATATGATAATGTTCATTGACTGCTTTAAAAGTCTAGTGGTTGTTTCTGTCCAAGCCCCCCACACCATTCCCTGGGGAGAAGAAGCAGCATGGGGATCCTGTGGAACAGGTTTCTTTTTTCCCCCCTAGAGTAAGGCCCAGGGATAGTAAATACAGGTTTTTATTTTGAAATCCTTCTATATAAATAAATGAATATTATTTTTCAATATATACAAAAATGAGAGATTTTTCTCTATTTCAACACCTCATACTCATATTTACTGTTTTTAATATTTTTTCATCTCCCTCCCCTGAATTTTCAGGCATTTTTAGGCTGTAGCCCCTCTTTTCGGGTCCCCTCGCTCGTTACTTTAATAATGCCATTTACATACACACACCCACCCCACCCCAAAAAGGAGAGCTCCACTAGAAAAATAAGGAGGGCAGCCCCCCCAGCCCCTGTCCCACATGCTGGCAGCTACCCCACGGCATAGGGGGAGTGGGCCAGAGGATGGTGCCACTGATCTCGTTCAGGCTCTGCAGTGTTCCCCCTCCATTCCCCCGCTGGGATGGGCTCCTCACAGCCACAAACATCCCTGGTCCCTGTTGGCCCCGGACTCCCCCACCAGGCAGCCCTCACTGCCGCGCCTGAGGGGCACCCACTGGAGACAGAGCCAGGAGCCTCCAAACACGGGGCTGGCCCCTTACCATCAGCATGCTTAACGACCAGCAGGCAAACCTGGGCTGGGGGTATCTATTGAGCACCACAAGACTCTTACAACGAGACATCTGAAAAACTAAAACACCGTATTATATTTCAGCATATTAAAAACAACAGCACAGAAGAAAGTAGAGTAATTCAGTCAGAATAAGGGATAGGATATAACAGTTGAGCTAAAGGAGGATTCCAGGTAAACAGGTCAGCTCAAAATACAACACACCCTTTATAAGCTAGAGTGATTTGAACACTTAAAATCAGTATTAAGACTAATTGACATGATTTTGAACACATTCTTAGCATAAAAGGAAACACTCTTGCTGGTGCTGGAAAACCTCTCGTTCCTTCTTTACAGCACTGCTGCAGGGAGATAACCCCCCTGTGAGGCTGCAGGTGTACCGTAATCAGAATCTACGCTTAGAGCTCCACATCTGCGCTGCTCCTCATCTTTCTTGCTTGGTCAATAAAGCTGAAAGTGAAGTGTAAAACTTTAAAGAGTAAAATGAAAAATAAAGAACAAATATCAGTCATTCACTTTACACTAAAAAGGTGTGTGTATGTTTATATACATGCAATAAAAATACTCATACTATAAAAGTATTTTATTTTCCTTTTGCATTAATTTAATTTGTATAGCTGTGAATTGATACCAATAAATTATCTCCATCTATACATCTCCAATATACACAGTTATAATTTGACCTTCAGAGCTCATCCCTGTCCCAGCATATTGTCTTGTTAGAGCATGAAGTGCAGATGATCTGTATCCCAATAACATTTGCATGTGATGAATACATGTTCAGAAATAGTCCAGATCTGTAAAATTGGTGTTATTTTTATGGTTTTAATAATCATAACTCAGTTTTATTGACTGATACATTTGTGAGGAAACTAATTAACTTTTAAATGTAGTGTCTCCTTGGGGGGGAAAAAAAAATGCGTTAGAGACCAAAAAAAATAATGACTCAGAGCTCCCAACTATGATGGAGCAGTGAGGAAATGAATGAAAGTGAAGACAAACAGCAGCAACATTAAGTGAAACTTGGCTTTAATTCTGATCATGTACTTAAGAGACTCTCCAAGTCTACACATCAATCCCATGAATGACTAGTCCTTTTTTTAGAAGGACAAACTTTTTTTACATAAGAGTCCTAGACTGAAGGCCCCACAGGACAGAATGTATATTGAGCCACAGAACAACATGCCATCAACACTCTAATAAAAAAAATGAATAAAAATCAAGTTGAAACATCAGTTTCCATTCACTACATTTCTACTGGCATCTAGGTGCTCAAAAATTAACTATACTGACACCACAGATTACGAAAAATTTAGTTATACATATAAAAATAAAAGGCTATTTCCAACTCGCCCATAAAATTTGTATGAACAAACAGAAGAGAAACACTTGATCCTAAAGAAGTTAACAGACAGCTCTTAATTTATCATAGATGAAAGTTTGTTCTTTCACCTGAAAGCAAAACATTTGTAACTACCAAGGGACCAATTCAGGAACGAGGCATGCTCTGTGAACTGCAATTTTTCATCAGCTTTTCTGCACTGGCAGCAAATTTACCTTTTCTCTGGGTTTGATATGGAGTATCTGTAGTGTCCTTGAACTCGCAAATGTTTCCCCCCCGCTCCCCCAGCCCCATACATGTGATTACCTGAGCAGCAAGTGGAATCAACCATGCAGGATTTTCTTCACGTGACACAGAAGGTGACACTGCAAAAAGAGGAGGCAAAAAATGAACCTGTTTGTCACACTCAGCCAACGGTGAAAAGACACGGGAGGGTTCTGCCAGAGGGGCCATGCGGGGCTGGGCTGTACACCCCAGGAGCTCTGACCAGCCGGTTTCTCTCCCCTTTGCCAGGTACCAGGGAGACACCACCACCTCATGCTGCCGCCTCGCCCACACCCCCTCCCACCTGCCCCAGGAGAGCCAGAGGATCCCCACCTCACTTCTGCCCTCGGGAACAGGACCAGGAGAGACCCCCCCATGCAGAGAAAGGCATGTGGCACGGATTCAGTCCTCGAGGGAAGAGGCTGGTCCCCCCGCTGGCAAAAGGATGACTTGCCTCCCTGCTGCTCGGAGCTCCTTGCTGGGGATAGCACTGGCTGCTCTTCAGCTGTGCTGGGAGTGCAGTCCAGCCAACGGATGCTCCAGTGAATAGACACTCCAGCTAATTGCAGCTCCTGCTCATTACAGCTGCAGGTAATTTTGCCTCTGGCTAATGAATGCTCCAGACAGTGGACACTCGCTCTCATTCCAGCTCCTGCTTGCTACAGTTCTGGCTAACTGAAGCTCCAGCTCTGCGCTGAAGCTCCTCCTCCTTACAAGCTCCAGCTATTTGCAACAGTCCGGGCTTTTGACAAGGTCGTAAATCAATTGCTGTCATAACTTGAATATTACTATTAAACCTCATAGCTGTACATTGTATAAATATTAATTAGTTTGTATGATTAATTACTTAATAACTATTCTAAGCAGTATACAAAGAAGACCTGGACTCAAAGAGGGCTTGCAGGAAAAGCACCTTTTCCCCCCCCAAGTCCACCTCAGTGATTGAGTTTGGCCTGGTGCATGCTGGCCTGCTGAACTTCAGAGTCCGACAGGACAAGACCCCCACCTCCGGGAGGGTCCACACACTCTGCCCACCCCCTGCTTTTCCCTGCAGCCCCCAATGCCCTCCCACCCCCCTGCACAAATAACTGAACTGGTTTCTGCTTTTGGCCCCCAAACCAGCTCACTTAGTGCCCGTTTCTGAGCCCAAAAATCCAGCTGCTGAGCCTGTTCTCAAGTCCCAAAAATGCAGCACTTGACCTCTGTTCCTGGGCCCAAAACCGCAAGACTCAGTCCCCTCTGTCAGGTCCTGACAACGCATAACTCAATCTGTTTCTGAGCCCCAAAACCAGCCACACCCAGGAGCAGAAGACCCAGTCTCCATTTTCAGGCCCTAAACCAGCTGACCCTGTCTGCTTTCTGACCCCCTTTGCAGTCCCCATGTGTGATGCTGAGGGGTGGGGGTAGCGAAGCCACCCCACAGTCCTGCAGCCCCAGGACCCACATCCAGTTCTGGGGAGTGCTTGGGAACTGCAGAGGGCCTGGCCCCACACCTCTCAGCACGAGCACAGGCCAGGCATGGTTTTATTATTGCTGTCTCAGGCTTTATTTCTCCAGCATCACCAGCCCCGCGCCCCAAACCCCGCAGGCTGAAACACCCCCATGAGGGGCCAGGCCCAGCCACCCTGGGGAGCGCAGCCCAGCCCACCTCCAGGAACCTCCAGCAGCAGCAGCAGGGGCCCTTCCCCGCCTGTGCAGGCACTGGGACCTGCCCAGCGCTGCAGAAGTCCCCTGGGCCACCACTGCCTGATCTGCACCAGGAGCAGCAGAGGCTGCCCAGCCCCAACAAAGGAGCATCTGAGAGCCAGATGGGGCTGCCCCTGCTCCCCCCCAGCCAGGCACAGGTTTGGCCCCAAAACCCCCTGACAAACCCCAGGACAGCGCTCAGCCTAGGGCCGCTTCTGTCCCCACCAGCACCAAGAGAACAGAGCCCGCATCCTCCCCCTGCATAGGCTCCAACCAGGGGATCCCACATCCAAGACCCACCGCACCGACCACGCACCCAGTCCCACAACCCCTCAACTGTCCTGGTGCAGCTCCAGCTGACCCACAGCCCCGGTGGAATGAAACTCAGTGACCAGACCGGCCTCCACTGTTCTCCTGCGCCCTTGCAGGCACCACACCACACCCCTGCCCTGCCCCCTCAGGGACCTGCCCCCACCCTGCTCACACCCCGGTCCTGGCCCAGTACTCTGTGGGTGATCGGGAAAGGCAATGAGCCATTCCATACCCTAAAAGACACTATGCTTTGTGTCCCTGCTGCTTTCTTGGGAAATGCTAAAACTCCATATACAGATGCATACAAGATGCTCACCTTAACCCCTGCTAGATAATCTCACTATCAGTCCTATTAAGAGATGATGTCAACAACTTGGGACAGTATACAGCAAAACTGGTGAAAAAAACAAGGTTTTATCTTCAAGAAATCAGGGCTTCCGGAAAAATACAATGCGCTTAGAATTAAAAAAAAAAACAAACAAAAAAAAAACCACAAAAACCCACAACAAAAAAACCCCAACTATTATTAAACCACCTTGCCACCCCAATACAGATTGATCACCCAATACAGAGTTACTAACCTAGGAAAAAAAAAAAAAAGCTGCACACAAGTGTACTTTCTACCATATATGCTGCTGAACCTTGACTGGTCCTGAAGGCCTTACCTCAAACAGACACTTCTGCTTCTCTAAATATCAACCCACACCTACCCAAAGAGCTCAGACAGCACAAAAGCTGCCATCAACTGAAGAAACAGCAGCCCACTACCTCCAGAGAACCCCAGCAGCAGAATGAGCTGCCTGAGGAGAGGTTGTAGCTCATATACCCCGGGCCCCGCCCACCACCCTTCCCACAATCCCCTGGCAAAGGGGAGAGGAGCGAACCACCAGAAGGAATAAAGGCAGCCAGAGGAGCAGCAGGGAGTTTTCTCACCTGCCTGAAGTTTACAGCATGCAAAGCACCAAACAGAGGAAGCCCCCCTTACAGCAAACGACCATGCCTGCTCTTTTACTACAACTGCATCTATTGCATCAGCAATGTGACCACAAGAAGTCTCAGGGATACAATGAGCTCTAAAGGGAATTGAACGAAGTACAGATGTCCTCGGGTGATTGGGGACTGAACAGACATGCACCGACCAACCAGGGTAACAGATGCGGACTCAGGAAGGGTTCTGTGGGGAAAAGAGGGGTGCAAAGTGCCCTCCAGAGCTAAAATAGGGCTCTAGGCCATAGGGAATGTCTTGTGAGAGCTTGGTAAAGGGAGCGGAGGAGTCCTGAGGGGGCCTGAGAGACCAAAGAAGCCTCAGAGGTAACAATGAGGAACTCTCAAGGGGATTTCAACAAAGTACAGATGTTGTCAGGGGGCCAGGGGCTGAATGAAGGCATCCTAAAAGCAAAGAATAAGATAAGAGCGCTCTGAGACACAACGAAAGCCTGACAGGGGGTTCTGAGGGGAAAATATGGGTACGAAGTGTGCTACAGAACTAAAAAAGTTGCGGCACAAGGAAATTTTCAGGAGGGACCATGATGGGAGTAGAGGGGTCCTGCAGGGGCCAGAGAGGCAAAGAAGGATACAATAAGGAATTCAGAAGGGGACCTGAGCAGATTACAGAGATGTCCTTGAGATACCCAGGCCTGCTCACGTTCTCCACGGGTGCAGCTGCAGCTTTGGTCCCAGATAGCCCCAGCACAGGCACCCCAGGCAGCACAACTACTGCTGCTGCTGCTGTCCCCACAGCCTCCAGCCACCCTGGTAGCACAGCCCCTTTTCACAGAGAGGCTGTTGCAATCAGCCTCACTTGGGGCTCATCCTGCCCCAGCCCACAGCTGAAGCTGATTAGGAACACGAGGCCCTGGCCAGCAGTCTCTTCAGGGACAGCTGGGGCAGCAGGAGTGCCCTGGCTCCTGAGAGCAGTTTGGTGAAAGCTACTGGGAGGGCCCTTTTGTGAACAGAAAGGAGAAAGAGAAGTATTGTCACAGGGACAAAAGAACAAATGGAGAGCTCTGGGGTGCAATAAAAGGAAAAAGAACACCAGGGGATGACAATGCAAACAGAAGACTCCTTGGGGCATACAGAAAGGAAAACAGAGAGCCCTGGAGCACGCCAAAAATCACCAGGGAAACTCTGGGACAGGAGAAAACCACACGGAAAACTTGGTGGCATGCTGCAAGATGCACGCAGGACCTGGGAGCACACAGAAAGGCACACAGAGAGCTTGGGGGCACACCCAAACACAAATGAAGGATCTTGCTGCCCACCAAAGGGGCCGAAATGCATGCCGTGGGGCTCAGGGTAGCTTACAGGATGTCTGCAGGCAGCCCCTCTGTGCAAAGCCCGCCTCCCAGCACTGCTTCTGCTGGCCCAGCCCTTCACCCCAGACATGCCTGGGACATCTGGGAGTGCAGAGAGCAAACCCAGGAGTGGCCAGGGGACCTCTCACGGTCCTGGAGGGGCACTGGCTGCCCACCAGGTGATGGAAAATGCCACCAACAGCCCAGAGCATCCATGGCAATGCAACAGAAATTCCCTGCAGCCCTGTGAACAGCACTGGAGTGCTCCAGAAACCCCCAGGGATCCCAAAGAGGTCTGAGAGGTCTTGGGACCGGCTGCTCAATCCCCAACACACAATGCATAATCTCCTCACTGGACATTGTCACGGGCACTTCGAAGTGCAAAGGGACTGCAGCACAGCCAAAAGTGTGAAAAATAAAGCTATAGTTTATTAATTAATGCACATAACTCCTGGGAGTGAGTCTGCCTTGGGGCCCACTGCCCACACATTCCCCCTTCCCCTGTGACACCTAAAGACTTATCACTGGAGCGGTGAGAAACACTCAGCTCCTGTTGCTGCTGCCCTTGACGTGGTAAGTCAGTGAGCAGTGCTCCCCTCCCCTGCCTCCATTTTTTGCTTCCGGGATACAATTCAGTTCCAGTATCTGAGAGGAAAACCCCACAGCCCCAGCCCTTTTCCCAGAAAATACAGGCACACACCACCAATGGCACACCAAGTTTTCAGTCATCTCCAGACCGCTCAGAAAGCGGCATCCAGCAAAACCAGGAAAAAACCCACAGCCTCTAAAAACTCCGAATGCTGGAGAGATTGAGCTAATGCAAGAGAGACTCCAGCCAGAACAGTGACAGAAGCAGGGGTTCGCTTCACTCCCTTAAGCTGCCTCTCGGACCAAGTCAAACAGACCCTGTCGGAAAATCTTGTTTACGCAACAGCGTGCCAGAAAGCAGAGTTAAGTGCAGGCAGAGGAGACGTCGTATCGGCAGACCGTGCTGATGCGGAGGACAGATGACAACAGCAGCTCCAGACTGCCCTACACCTGCGCACTCAGCGCATCTGCTGATCTCCATCACGCCTTCCCCAGCAGCCTCTTCGCCGTCCACCGCAGCATCTCCATCTCCCCAGCGTTCCTGCACGGCGCACCCACAGCCCCGGCCCCCCCGCAGAGGCCCGAGCGCCGGAGGGCGCGCGCCGCGCAGGCGTACTGAGGCCGGCCGTGCTCTGTGACGTCACGGCCGGAAGCGCCTCTCTGCGATCTCTGGGCTGGAGTTCCGCTGTCTCTCGGCGCCGCTGGCGGCCATGAGCAAGCGGAAGGCCCCCCAGGAAAGCCCCAACGAGGGCATCACCGACTTCCTTACCGGTAGGTGCGTGCGGTCGGTGGGCGGGTGGGGTCGCGGGCCGGCTGCTCTCACCGTGGTTCTCCCCATAGAGCTGGCCAATTACGAGCGCAACGTGAACCGGGCCATTCACAAGTACAACGCATACAGGTACCGCCTCCCTCTTCCCCGGCGCCTCCGTCTTGGGGCCCAGCCCGCCGCCGCGCGAGCCGGGCTGGCAGCGCCTTCCGCGTTCGGGTGCTGACTGGTACTGTTCCGCAGGAAAGCAGCTTCGGTAATTTCCCGGTATCCTAGCAAGATACGGAGCGGGGCCGAAGCCAAGAAGCTAGTAGGTGCTCGTGGCCGGGTTGCTGGCGGGAGGTCCTTGGGGCGGCTGGAGCGGGGGCGCGGTGCCCGGGGCTCCCGGCAAGCGTGGGGGCAGCGCGGGGCTGACCCCGCCTGTGCTAGCTCCTCTTCCCGGTGTCCGAGTCAGGGCTCGGGGACGGGGATGCGGTGTGGCTGCTGAGGGGTTTTCATAGCTGGAACTGTGGGCTCCAGCTGAGTCTCTGCCTGTAAAAGGATTCTGTTGTGGCAGGTTTCCCCGTCGCTCTGTTACTGCTTCACTAAATTCGGGGAACTTGAGCAGTAATAATCAAAGCCTTGTTCAAAATTATTGCTTTGGGGGAGCTTTTAATATAGCCCTTGAATTACAGTGTTTATGCTGCTTGTGTTGTACCCTTGAATTCTTGTGCTGCCTTACAGTCCAGTATTTTATCATGGTCTCGGTGGCCTCATAGTTCTTTCTGGACTCTAAATTCTGGGGAGCTTTCTTCTTTTTCTGGATATAATGGCTTTAAGTGATCTTGAAGTTAACTTGTGTCCTGTCCCCGCCACCCCCCTCCCAAACATTTAGGATGGAGTAGGTGCTAAAATAGCTGACAAGATAGATGAGTTCTTATCCACTGGAAAACTACGCAAACTGGAAAAGGTGGGTTTCTTTCCCTTATGCTCTATTTCTCAGTAGTTGCTTTTTTTTTGTAACATGCAAAGTAGCCTGCTTGCTTTGTGCAATTTCTGTTGTTGTCTCTGGAGAGACTGATGTCGAGCTTAAGAATGGTGGACATGGAGTCTATGGCGAGTAGAAAGAACGAGAAGCTCAGCCAAGGCCTCCAAACTGTCTATTTATGAAAATATTTTAGGTTATATAATCAGCATGTGAATGTCTTCTATGAGAAGTGGAATTCTGCCTCTGGAAGGCTCTGGAGTTTTGTGGTTTAACCATGCTGTGCACTTTAGCATGGGTAGTTAGGCAGTTTTCAGGCTTTTTTCAGTACATATGGCATTACTGTGATACACAGTACTATCCTTGGTACTGTTTTGCATTGATTTATAGCGAACCTCCAAAGCAGAGTCTGGCTAAGCTGTTTTATTTTCTCAAGAATTCTTTGTTTATTGCAAAGGGAGTAAAAAAGGGTTTGTTTTGTGTTGTTTTGTTTCTGCAGATTCGACAAGATGATACAAGTGCATCTATCAATTTCCTGACACGAGTTACTGGCATTGGGTAAAGTTTGTTTGTTTTTTGGTTTTGGGGTTTTTTTTTTTCCTTCTCCTGTTTATTTGGTGGAGTTATGAACAGAATTTTGGTGATCGCAAATAACAAAGAGAATGAGTTTGAGCTGGTGCTGTAGTGCCCACGCTGAGACACCATAGTTGTGATGACATGATTGGCTGAGAAGAAGGGGTGTAGAATCGTCAATTACAGACTTTGCAGTAGAGGAGTGGAAGCGGGAAGCTCCTGTGTGCAAGCTGAGAGGGGAAGAAGAGAGGAGCTGATCAAGAAAGGAACCATGAAAGACTGAAAAGAGTGGAAGTGAGAAGTCCCTTTGGGACTTTTGGTGGGAAGTTGGGCCCAGGGACAATGGTGCTCTGTCGTGTGTTTGTAAAAGGAGCAGTAGAGCCCTGAAACAGGCAACAAAAAAAACCAAAAGCAAACAAACAAACAAAAACAATCCAAAAAAACCATCAGGGCTCCTGTGCAACGTTTGAAACCCTTGAGATTGAGGATAGGGAATACAATTGTTTTCAAGTAATTCTGAGGCAAAATGTGCTCAAAGTTTGTGGATATACTGGGATTTGAGAATGCCTTTGAGAAATTGGGATGGGATGTAGAAGGAGAAGCTTGGGTGCTGTCTTGTCTCAGAACAGCGGAAGTTGCCTCTCTTGGTCTGGAATCCAGCAAGAGATGCAGGGAAGGGTAAGAAAGGAAGTAAATGGCAGGTCAGTATCTGACAATCCTATTGTAATGTAAGAGTTTTATTGAGGAAGTGGATTCAAAGTCTTTAAGAGTGGTGGAGCTGTAACTATGGGATTTTAGAGTAGTTGGAGAGTAGTTCCCCAGGAAGGGACTATGCTTCCAGGCTGGTGGTTCTCAGCATTTTGAGATACTGGATAGGTATCTGGGTATAACATTACTTGAATGCCTGCCTCACAGTTGAAACGTTGTTCTTTCCCCCCAGAATCATGCAGATTAATCTGATGTTGTGCTTAAGGCAAACTCTCCAGTGAAACTGGAGCTGGGACTGCTTTGCTGTACTGTAGATTGCAAACTGGAGCCTTGCTGGGTTTCTTGAAGTGCTAGTCTAAAGACACTTTTATGTTGCTGTTGTCTTAAGCTGGTTCAGAGACTGATTGTGGTTAATGTAGTTCTTATCATGCATTCAGTATTGTTGTCTAAAGCAATATTGCCTATTTGGTGAGATTTTGTTTGTTTATTTTTTACAATTATACATCACTATATAGTTATGTGAATGCTAAAAAATGTGCAGGCCAAGCCTTGGATAGCCATTTCTTCTGACTGAAAGTACAAACTGAAAATGTGTATGCTGAAAGAGGGTAAGCGTCAGAAGCGACTTCAGTCTTGGCCTTGAAGAACCTAGGCAGTTATAGTGAATTCTAATGTCCTTCTCAATGTTGTAAGGTTTTTGCTGTTCCTGATGGCAGATTGCCTTGTCTCTTTGCAGTCCTGCTGCTGCTAGGAAGTTTGTCGAGGAAGGAATTAAGACTTTAGAAGGTAAGTGTAACTTGGGTCCTCAGTCCACACTCCAATAATGTTTTTTTTCCTGTCCAGCTGCCTGTTCCACAGTGGTACTGTGATAGCAGATATGCCCTAGGCTTTGAGGAAAGTGTATAAGGTGCTAAAGTTACGTGCACAGGCTAAAGGCATTACATACATATCCAAAGTAAAGTACTTACAGATTACATGGAAAATAACAAGGATTTTGGCTTTGAGGTGAATGGTCTGTTGAAGTCTTTATTGGGAAGTGCTCTATGCATTCGTACTCATCCTATCACTGTTGAGTAGTCAGTTTAAAATCTCTTCCTTTGTGTTTGAGTTTGCTGTTTTCTTGTTACGTATTCTTTGCGTGCATCATCTTTGCATTGGTGGAAACTTACTGTAAGATTTTTAGTTCTCAAGTAACTTTTATTTTT
Source organism: Calonectris borealis (assembly GCF_964195595.1). Classification (NCBI taxonomy): domain Eukaryota; kingdom Metazoa; phylum Chordata; class Aves; order Procellariiformes; family Procellariidae; genus Calonectris; species Calonectris borealis. The sequence continues at coordinate 5,181,247 of NC_134338.1, read as the reverse complement.
GTTTTTCTCAATTCTTCTAGATCTAAGAAAAAATGAGCACAAGCTGACCCATCACCAGCGGATTGGGTTGAAGTAAGCTTTCTTGGGTCCAAGTGCTTGGCTTTTCTAATGACTCCTTCAGACACCAGGATGTAATGTAAGGTTGCACAGGCCGAGTAAGGTTCCATTCTCTCTGTGCTCTATGTGCTTTTCAGCAGTTATTCAGAGCTTTTGTTTCATAGAATCACTAAGGTTGGAAAAGACCTCTAAGATCATTGAGTCCCTCTAAGATCATCATCATCATCATCCCGCAGTTTCATTTGGGTTGAAATTCGGTAGGCCTAGTCTCCATCCAGACGGAAATTAATTTCAAATGACTTTTTCAGTTAGCTCGTGGAGCTGCAACTTCAGCAAGGTTGCAATGATGTTTCTTGGGAGTCTGCATAAAAGTGGCCCAGGCTATTTTTTGTTATGTGCTGTGAGCAAGATAAGACCTTTGCATGACTGAACTTGAGAATGCCATGCAGAATGTGTGTCTGTCCCTCAGTACTTACCAGCTTGAATGCTGCTTGCTGAGTGGCTGTTCCATTATGCTAGTTCTGGAAGAACTAGAGCTGTGTTTGCAAGAAGCTGCAAGTGAACCAAATAAAGCCCTATATCTGAATTAGTTCTGTGTGAGGCCCGCTCTAGCGTTTCCACATCAGTGGCAGAGATGCGGAATATGTGATCTGGACAAACTGCTTGCCAGTGAGTGAGAAGGGTTACACAATGATTATTGCCTTCCCACTGCTCATCTGAGCCCCATACCCAGTGTGCGTCCCTGCCTTTATACGTGTGAGCATTCAAGGGAAAACCTTTCACTGTTAAGTGAGTATAAGAAAACTCACCTGACCTATCCATGTTGCTAGTGCACACATTGCCCTTGGGTCTTTTTCCAGCATTGTGCTCAGATGTTGTTTCAGAACAACATCTGTTGTTTCAGCTGAGCTGAAAGAATGGTTTCAGTGCTCTATGGTGGTCTTTTTGTCCCTAGTTCCACTGCAGGTCTCAGGGGTGGGGGGGAGTCCCATATCCAGAGGTTCTGTCTGCAGAGCTTGGGATTGGGATGGTTGGGTAATGAGTGTTGGTGAACATGTGGCTCCGAGCCTGCAGTATGGCTGCCAGTGCCTGCTGTCAATGGTTCTGGTGCTGGAGGGGTGAAGAATGTGCCTGCTGGTCAGGTGCATCATTGTTTCACCTGGCCTCTTTTTCTCCACAGTCAAGCAGCATGCTGGCAGTCTGGTTTTTTACAGCTGCATGCAAAGATATCAGGAGCTTATTTGACTTGTGAGCTTCCATTTTGCTCTTTCTAACATAGATCACCTCTGACCATGGGTGAAGGACCTGTTCCTCCTGCTTGCTGGTGGACTGAGTTTTGTCAGGAACCTTTTGTATTTTCAGAGGGCTATGTAAATATAAACCAATTGGTTATATGGTGATATTACTCCCCCCTCATAGCAGCTTTTCATATACAGTGGAAATAATATGCAATGAAACCATCTTCTAAGCATTGTCAAACTTGCAGTTGTGAGTTTTTACTATCGCTTGGCAAGATGTTTTCTAAGACGTTTGGTGAGAATGGGAGTTTTTTGTGATGTGACAGTAACATAAGTTGTATTCTTTCCTCCGATACACATTTAATTGACTAAAATTTTAAGATGCTACCCTTGCCACTCTTTCACTTTTATTTTTATTTATGTAGATATTTTGAAGATTTTGAGAAAAGAATCCCGAGGGAAGAAATGCTGCAAATGCAGGTAAGAATATCTTTATCGAGGATGTGAGGCACTGACTGACACCTCTAAACACACATCTTTCCTTTTTACATAGGAAATTGTGCTGAAAGAGGTAAAGAAGCTGGACCCAAACTATATTGCTACGGTCTGTGGCAGTTTTAGACGAGGTTGGTACTCTGTGATCTTGTTATGTTTATTTTGGATTAATAAGCAAGACTCATTACTATATATGTTGTTCTTCTGGAGAGAAAGTCTATGCTGGAACCTGGCTTTCTCCTGTTAGTATTGTCTTGACTGGTTTAGTTCAGTGACAAAACACCCGCATAAATTCTTGCTTCTCCACCCTGCCCCCATAAAGAGTCGTATATTGTAACATGTGAATTGTTTGCTTTGTTTTTACATTAACAACATTTGTGCTTCGTTGCTATAGAGTACAGCAAGAAATTCTTGGGTATTTTCTGAGATATGTGGGGATATAAACTTTCTGATGGAAAAACAAGGTTCTCTTGCTTTAAGATCGTTTTTTTGCAAATATCTTGAATAGTGACTGACTATTTTCTACCAGAAAAACATGTTTATAGGAAGAGGTTAGAAGGATGTTCACCAATGTTAGTATACTTTGTCATACGCAGAGGGATTTTTCTTTGCTTCTTACTTGCCTAGGCGCAGAGTCAAGCGGCGATATGGATGTTCTCCTAACCCATCCAAGTTTCACATCTGAATCATCCAAACAGGTGTGTTTTTCTGCTACTGTGGATCAGTACTGTGCATTACTTCCACAAGGGTATGTTTAAATTCAGAAGATACGTAGTCTCAGACTTGTATTGCAGCTTCTTGCATCTTTTTGTTACTGTAATAGTAAACTGTTCTCTTGGATCACTGTGTTCATTTTGAGGAGTTATAATCACTTCTCAGGTCCATGTATTATGTTGTGTTCCTCTTGCAGAACTATTCAGTGTGTTTACCCTTATCCTTCTGTCCCTCCTCTTCCCTTCACATACACTCCCCCCACCCCCACCGCCTCGCATTTATGTGCTTTTACAAGGTAGAACTGTAACAGCTAGCTGAATAAAGCAGGGATTAAAGGTAGAGTAAGTATCTCTTTATGTAGCCATAATCTTTTGGATGAGAAGCAAATGTCCTACTGCCCTTGTAATCTTTTGGGACTAACTCTGGAGAAGTCTTAATGACAGTTTGTATTTCTTGTGTTGCTTCTATAGATTCATTGCTTAAAAGTTGAAAACTCAAACCAAGAAAGGAGTTTTGTCACTTCCAAAGAAAGCAATCTGACATGGGGATTTTGGTGGAAATTTTTTTTTACATGGCACAACTGTAATTTTATTAGCTTTTTCTCAGTATTATTGTTATCTTTTTTCCCCTCTGGGTCAAATTTCACGTACAATAATACATATAATTATAGTGATGTCCTGCACTTATGTGGGCTATTGTCTGGTAAATGAGTAAGATACTCTTGTTATTTGTGAAATAATTTCTTCTTCTGCGTTGTCACTGTTCCTAGTCAAAACTTTTGCGTCAAGTTGTAGAACAACTGGAAAAAGTCCACTTTGTCACGGATATGCTGTCTAAAGGTGACACCAAATTCATGGTAAGGCTTTTTTGGTGGTGAGGGATGTTGGGGGAGGGGGAGGGGATTATCTTTCCTGACAGAAGCTAGGATATATACAAGATACGTTGTTTGGACTGCTGGAGTTGTGATTTTTTTTTTTTTTTTTTTTTTTTTTTAATTCTCCCGTTCTCCTCCTAAAAACTTTCTGCAGTCAACTCTTAGTGATTCTCTCATGGTAAGATTTCAATATTAGAAAATCTACAGGTATTTATGTAGTTCTGAACCCCACTGACATAACCTTCATCACACAATGCCAATTGTGTCTCTATTTTGCTTGATGTTTCTCCAGAACCTTAGCACAACCTCACTTCTTCAGTTGCACCAGTGACCACTTTTGTAACTGTTCTCAAGGTCTTGGAAACACTATCTTTGACCTCAGGCCTATGTTTACCTTGTTTTGTCTAATACATAATATACTTTTGTCTCCTTTTTTGTCAATTTTGTTGCAGAGCAGATTTAAGGGATAAGCTGCTAGACTCAGGATATAATAGGGAATATATGGGATGCCTAAAGAAAATAATGAATTACAGGAACATTCATTCTGTTAGGCCCCTTGCTCACAGCAAAAAAACTTCTTTTTTTTCTTAAACATGTGGATTGGGTATTATCGTGCTTCACTTAATTTTCTTTACAGGCCCCAGGTATCCTGGTCTTACAGGCTGGTTAAAAGTTAATTCTAACAGAGAAGTGTAGAACCATAAGCAATACTGAGTGGAAATGAGGACTGGTTAGTTCTTGTCACTCATACTGGCTTTGTGGAATTCCTTGGAAGCTCAGAGGAGTGGTCCTGCAGGAGGGTTCACCAAAGGTCCATGACTTACGAATTTCTATTCGAGAATCAAGATACCGTTATATTCAGCTAATCTTTTAGAAGGCATAAATACTTAAATATATAATACTGCAGTTAAAGATACTTGCTTTCCCAAGATTAAAGGGGCTGTTGGAGCACTTGATTATTTTATTTTTTGTTTGTTGGTTTGGTTTTGCTTAAAATAAGAGCTAAAAGAACTCTGAGAACTTGTCTTCAGTTTAGTTTGTGTTGCATTCTGAGAGGGAATGAAACTCGATGGCTTTTTTTTGGCATGTTCTTTAGGAGGAATAAGTGAAAGTCGCTCTCATTCTTGCCAAATGGTTTAAGTGTGAATACCGTATAGGTTTCAAGCTAAATGTATATCTTGAGCCAAAAGCAGAGACACTGCATTCCCAGTTTGCATTCACAGTTCGACAAGCTTGTTATAGTTTGACCAATTGCTGTGTATAATCCTGTGTCGTGGTTTAACCTGGCAGGCAGCCAAATACCACGCAGCCACTCGCTCACTCCTCCCCCCCTCCCCGGTGGGACGGGGAGAGAATTGGAAGGGTAAGAGTGAGGAAAAACTCGTGGACTGAGGTAAAGACAGTTTAATAGAACAGAAAAGGGAAAATAATAATAATAATAATAGAATATACAAAATGAATGATGCACAATGCAATTGCTCACTACCCACGCTGACCGATAACCAAGTAGCGATTGCTACTTCCTGGATTATGCCTACCATTCATATACTGAGCATGACGTCACATGGTATGGAATATCCCATTGGCTAGCTGGGCTAGCTGTCCTGGCTGTGCTCCCTCCTCCCAGTCTAGCTTGGTAGCAAAGGATAGTTGTCCTTGACAAGGTACTTAGCAACAACTGAAAACATCAGTGTGTTATCAACATTCTTCTCATACTAAATCCAAAACACAGCACTAGAAAGAAATTTAACTCTATCCCAGCCAAAACCAGGACATCCTGTCAGTCTTAAATAGTTGTGGAATAGCTCTTCAAAGTGGAAGCTAAGAAAGGAATGTTGTAAAAAGGGAATATGACTAGCTTGGAATCTGAGAAAAGCAAGTCTCGGTAAGGAGAAAGACAACATAACTTCAAAAGCATAAGCAGAGTTAAGCTTTCAAAACAAAGCTAAGAACAGAAGGAGAAGTCTCGGCATGAAGCTGCAATTGGTGAAACGGTTTAGTATGTAAACATTTCTCATCATTCCTTATGGTTCATGTCCGTCCCCCCTACTGCATTGTCATTTAAGGTGATCATAGACTAGGGAAAAAAAGAAAAGGCTGATATGTGAATTGCATGAAGATCACAAAGCAGTGTGAAATGAAAAGTTGCAGAGGATTTCTCAAGAAAAAACTTTTTTTTTTAATTTCTGTTAGCTTGAGCTTCGTCTGCATTTTCCTTAACCTGCTGATGTTTGTGCATACTGAAGAGCCTGATAATAATTAGGGCAGAGGAATGGGAAATGAGAAGTCCTGTGATCCCTCCTGCTGTAATAAAAACTTAAGAAGCAGATATATGCTACATTGAACTACGGTCCTCTTAGCATTGTAAAATAGTGATTCACAGTACTATGACATCCAGCTATTCTAGTAAAATATTTAATATTTGCTCTCCAGGATGACTGAGGATTGTTTAGAGGTTGTTTAGGGGTGGGGAGGTGAAGATTGATCTGAAATCTGTTTTAATTTTATTTTTAATTTCTTGCTTTCCTTCCTTTCTCACAGGGTGTCTGTCAGCTGCCAGATAAAGAAGATGGAACAGCCTATCCACATAGGAGAATTGATATCCGGTACACACACAAAAAATAAAAACAAAAAAAACCCAACAAAACAAACAAAAAATCCCCTACTTTAGCTGTCTGCTACATAGTAGGCATTTGCATCAAGTTCTGCATCAAATCTCTACTTCCACATTCAGAACATAGCATTTACTAGGTTTCTAATTCCTTTGCAGTATGGAAGCCACTGTAAACTGCCAGTATCTTCAACAGGTTCTTAGGAAGAATGCTCTATTTTAAATCATGACTTTGTATCCAGTTTCAGAATTGTGACCTACTTTATCATGCTACTTTGGCATTGATTCTTGGCAGGAGTGCAAGCACCATAACCACGTAGTGGCTGAACACCAGTAATTTCTGGGTCAGGGTAGATGTGCTGAACCTTTCTTTGATACGCAATTCATTTCATTCTTGCATCTGGCTTGTGGGAAAATCAAATGTGCAGAATGTGTGCACGTAAACAGGAAGCAAACCTAAAACAGTGTCTGAATAGCTGAATTCCAAATGGCTTGTAATGTTTTTGTTATGTATTTGTTCTAAATCTGTACTTTTTTTTCACTTTTATTCTAGGCTTATCCCCAAAGATCAGTATTACTGTGGTGTACTGTATTTCACAGGAAGTGATATATTCAATAAGAACATGAGAACTCATGCTCTGGAAATGGGCTTCACGATCAATGAGTATACAATCCGTCCCTTGGGTGTCACTGGTCAGTCTGGGCCTTTGCACAGAGTATTCTTTCTAGTTTACATGCTTTATGTGATCTTCTCCTTAAATTGGTTTCTTAGTGTACTGGAAATACTTCTGATAAATACTGTAGTTCATAAAATTTTTCAGTGTTCTTTCCGGTACCGGGCACCATTATAGCAGGAAGAGGCAGCCTACTTACATATAGGCAGCGCTGTGGCACAAAGTTACCCCTTTGGGCCACCTAATCTACTTAAAGTCTTACTGACCTAAAGATTGTTTTTTCAGTGTCATGCACAGCACATATGTGGTTTCCCACTCTTTTAACAAGATATGTCACGTCCTTCAGTTGTGTTGTTTTGGAGGGGGGCTGACTATATATATATACACACACACACACACACTCCCCCGTGAATATAAATATATTTAACTGCATAACCACATGGCCCCAAAGTTAATTCATTACCTTATTTCCATTGACACTAATGAGATCGGTACCTAAACACTGTATGAAGAGGTCCGTGGGGGGTGTTTTGTTTTGGTTTTTTAAGTCTGTTTTACTTACAGCAGTTTTGTCTTAATCTTGCAATGCATTTGGCATTTCAGGATTGTACAGACCTTCCACCTTTCAAATAGCATCTGTAATTTGCTTGCAGGAGTTGCTGGGGAGGCCCTACCAGTAGAATGTGAAAAAGACATCTTTGACTACATCCAGTGGAAATACCGAGAGCCAAAGGATCGGAGTGAATAACTGCTTGTCTAGGTTTGTAACCTAGAGAGGTGTTTTCGTACCTTCTTATGAACATACAAAGTGCATATTCTTTCTTTGGATGTTACTGCAAAAAGTGTACGTTACTGATGTTTAAAGCAAGTCCGTGGCACTAGCACAAAATGTCTAGTGAAGATTACATCTTGTAAGATCTCATTTTGATCTCTCTCCCTCCTCCCCCCCCCCCCCCCCCCCCCCCCCCCCCCCCGCTGTTAAAGCTGATTAAAACACTGTGTTTAACTGAATGGGCTGCAATATTAGAAAAACCTGTGGGGAAGGTGGTGTGGCAGTCAGACCCCTTAGAGAATGCATATTGTCTTTTGCTTTGGGATTTAGTAAAAAACTCAGATGATAAATCACAGGTTTCTGTTTAACCCCTGAAGAGCAGAAAATCCTGACGTAAAGGCAAAATGTTTCACCTTATTAAATTTCTGGCGGTTTGGTTTGAAGATGGTGGCTGTCAATCAAAATTAATGGTGGTTCTTTGGAGTTGCTGGAAAGTCTTAGAAAACAATATTAACCTTTTATAAAAGGCTATGTGCTTTGGTTTGATAAGACCTGTGATGATCAAGCTATTAGGGTTTTTTCTAATAATTTTAGTAGCCCTTAGGCTGTGATCATTGTTAGAAAAGTCTGGATATTTCAAACTGAACAAGCCTTCTTAGATTGTTTCTTGTAGTTTTGCAAAAGACGATCAGAGTTCTGATGCTTCCATATTTTAATGTCATATACACAGACATACTCTGTGCAAATATCACTAACTGTTTAGTATCTATAAACTGGGCAGTTCTTGGAGGAAATAACTTTCTGGTTTTTTGCTATTTACTTTGAGGCTGAAAGACTTTTACTTTGAAAAGTAAAACCATTGCTTTTGTGTAGTTGTTGCAAATTGTCTCATTAAGTAATATGTATGGGGTTTTTATTATTATTTTTTAATGCATTTTGAGTAATTATGTCTATAAAGCATCTTGGAATGCTCAAATGAATGTTTTGCTACTACAAGCTGCTGGCATAAATTGCTTGAGCATATAATCTACAGCATCTGTGTGTAGCAGCAGGCACTTTATAAATAACCATAGATCAGATTTGGCCATGGCAGTGAATTAGTACTGTTATTGCACAATTAAGAACAGTTAAATAGTTCTGAAACTTCAGTATGAGACCAGTTTGTTTCATATATATTGGGAGACTAGAAGGATTGTATTAGGAGAGCATTATTCTTACAGCACTTAAATTAAGTGCTGTAATTATTATAAGATTATTCTTACAGCACTTAGATCTCGGACTCTCTATGTTTATGTCTCTCTTTTCAAATATGTATTTGAAGGGGTGTGGGTGGAAAAAAGCACCTAAAAGTCTATTTCCCACCCCCACTGAGTAGATGGAAGTATAAAAAACTTTTAATATTAGTTACACAAAACAATGTATTGTAACTCCTTACTAGCCAGCAAATGTGTTGAAGCAGGCTTTTTGGAACATATAAATCAGGCCAAAAAAAGACTGCCGATGTGCTTAGTTGCACAGCTAACTGCTCCAATATTTTTTGCTTAAAAATGTATCATTGGAACACCTAAGACTAGCGAGAAACAGGAAAGGCAGAAATGTCTGAAATTCCAGTGCTGAAGTTGCACCTTGGCACATAGTTATAGTATGCAAAGTCATTATTGCTGGTGCTATTGAAATACTACAATTCTGTGACTATAGAAGAATGAATGTAACACACAAGCCAGATATAACTAATGATTTTCCATACGATTTCAAGTTCAAAATCAGACAAGGATGTTATATTCAAGCTCTGCAATAACTGGAGCAAATGGGAAAAGGAAATGGGGTACATGTCTTTGGAAGACTCTTCCCCGTCTTGAAGTGGAATTTTTAAACCGTTATTCATGACTCTGTTGGCTGTTGTCAAAAACCTCCAATAATGGAGAACTTGAAATCTGCTGGGCCAGTTGCTTTCTTTGCAGCATTGTTAAACTTTACAGGTCATTCTGACACCAGGTGGAAATGTTTGAGGCATCTAGACTTTAAAATATTCTTTTGAGCTTTTAAGGAAACTAATCTTCACTTAACTTGCTTGCATAGGGAGAAGGGAAAGGAATCTCCTAGCACCGGGTCAGCCTATTGGATGCACTATTGCTTATCATTCAGGGTTATAGACTGAAATAAATGTAAGATGTTTCGGTGCTTATCTGTTGCAGGCTGATGTTTCCTTAGTTGCTGCTGTTAGCTCGTGGAAGAGGAGACCTGAGTTTGTGGCACAGTGCACAAATAACTCTAGATTAAAATGCACATCCCTTTATACTGCGTTACATTACTAATATCTCTTAGTCTTTTGGCAGGTGCTCAGGTGTGATCATTGTGCTGCTCTGCTGACTAGTCTTTTGACAAGACGAACTGAAGCCACGGTCACAGTGCTGAAAAAATTCTGCATGTTGAGCAATGTCACTGAGAACTAACTGGCTTGGAGATTTTGGTCCGGAAATGATGTGCGCAGTAAAGCCCAGAAGCGCACCCTGAAGTGCAAAGGCAGCTTTCTCCCTCTTGACAGATATGATAAGCAGAATGTGATCTGCCTTTCTGTCCTTTCTTCAGGCACTCTATCTTGTCCACAGATTCCTCCTAGCTGCTCTCCCTGTGACAAATCAATGTTCAACATGCCCTGGCCGGCCATGGATTAGTGACCTTCTTCCCCAGCTTCATTCTGGCTTTCTGCTTTTATTCAGCCCCAAATGTCGTACTGAAATGATTTAATAGATCCAGAGCAAATCCTAATGTTTCCATGTTTTTCTGTGTAAGGAACATGGCACGTTACACTGTCATGCATGCTGAAGTGTGGTTTCTTTTAGACAAGAGCCCTCTCTTGCCAGTTCTGAACAAATTTGTATCTCCTTTGTGGATGTTCCTCTTATCCAGAAACTAATCTTTGTTTACTGGCTAAGCGTCTATTACAGGTTTGGCAAGGTATGCAGAGATTTTATAAACATGGAAATTCTTGATGTACATAAAAGGATTATTTTCTGCGTTCTCTGCACTAGCTCTGCTGCCAACTTTGCTGTTTTAAAAGTGGTGTGCTTTTCTTTTAGTAAATAATGTATCTGCTAATGTCTTCCCTATAGAGTTTGTCCAACTGAAACTGGCTGCAAGAACTGCTGTTGTGGCTGTGTAGAGATTGTTCTTATACAATTGCCTCTGTCTTTGTTCTCTATGTCTGCATGTTCTCTATGCAGTTGCATATTCTGGAGAACTCCTCGGAAGGTCTCCGGAATAGTTTTTCTATGTATCCATTTCTCCAGTTGGGTAAGCAGGTGCGTGCATGCTTGCAGTTCTTATTTTATGTGCTTAGCTCTTAGTGTAATGGGCTTTGAGTGGTACAGCAATGCAGACGACCATTTGCAATTGTTGGGAGCTCCCAAGAGCTTTGTGTTGCCCAAAGACAGCGATAATGGAAAGCATACCATTTCTTTCTTTTCATCTAAGAACATCACTATGCACATTAACTAGATTATTGTTATAAGAATTGTGCAGTTATCCCAGTCCTCATAACTGAGTCTAAAACAAAAGAATATTGTCATTGAATGTGACAAAATGTGGAGGTTATGTTTGTAGACATAGGCTTTTGCCAGGATGGACCTTGCTTTTATTTACAAAGTAAAGGAAACACCAATACAGAACAGCACTGTGGGTGTACCTCTGATGCTAATTTAGTGTCAGAGAAGGCAGCTGAGAGCAAATAGCCACATGTTTCAGATATGCTGTGAAAGGAAGCGGAGAAATGGCACTGAGTTTCCCTAGAGAGTAGAGAAAGGGGGTAAGAATTCTAATGAGAGACTGTACAGTCTCTGAATAGTGTTGATACTTCACCTTGTGGTGCATGTGTCCTGGTACCTTGAGAGAAAAATTAACCTATCCTTTTTTTTCTCCTGATATTCTTAAACATTCAGAGATTTATACTCGCATAAATTTTTAAAGACAGAAAGATCCGTTCTCGATGAAGGTCACAGATCCTGTTTTTTACGTAAATGTTACTTTTGTCTTTTTGACATCAAACCTTGATCCAGAAATGTCAAGTGATGAAGAATAAGCGAAGCTTCTGGGTTTTAGCAGGTTTTTTTTTCCCCAAAAAAAAACCCCAGCCACCCAATTTAAATAACATATAAAATTATCTAACATAGGCTTTAACAAACAACTGTTTAATCTAGCAGCAACAATCCTGCTTCTGAAGACAGAGTGCACCTCTTCTCTTGGTTAACCAGCCTTCTCCTGGTTAAGAGATTGAAATTTTGAACTGATGTAGGCATTTGCCCACTCAGAACTGCATATTGGTGTGCTAGATCTTTCTTCTGATCTGTTTCTAGTTCTTTGTATCTTATGTGTGTGTAGACACCAGAATAAGAAAGCTGGATGTGTCATGAAGTACTCCTAAGGAACACCATTTTCAAGTACTATCTGTATCTCCTCATCTCTGTGTTAAGAGTCCTGGTGCAGTGCTGAGGCTCATGCTAAGCTTTTTCCATGTCCTTACTTCTAAAACCTTTCAATATGGCCATATGCTAATGTGACTCGTGTTCTTTGTTCCTAGCTATGTTGTAGTACTATCGGTTGCAGTATTCTATATTTTGTTCAACTTGCCATTACCCAGAAGGCTGGTCTGATTAATTGATGCATTTCTACCACTCCTATAGAGTCAATCTGCCCTTTTTATATCCAAACCTGTTAGCTCTGATTTTATAGCTCCGCTTAAATCATTGTGAAAGGTAATGACTATTTTGGATGTGAGAGGAGGTCCTGTCAAGATTGCATTACTAGTTGTATTTGGGACAGGGATTCTGCTGGTTAACTTAAAACTTTAAGTAGTAAACTACTAACTTTGATGTATTATAGAGCATCAGCATGGAATGTATTGCTGCAACTGTATTTGAATACCTTGTAGGAGTATAGGACAAATGTATGACAGAATTGCAAGCTTGGAAAGGCAAAGACTATTTTATACATAGTCAAATTGACTATTGCTAATTATATAACACTTTTCTTTATTTGTTAATGATTAGGTCCTCTATCTGCCTTTATGGGACAGAGAGGAGTTTGCATCTGTATTGTCAGACTACTTAACCTGACTTGAATCATAAAACAAAGATGGATGTTGTACTCTGTCTTACTTTTATCTGACTTAAGCCTACACAACAACTACGTTTTTACTTGTTCTTATATAATTAGTGTCGATCAGTCTTAGTAATGGAGATTATAGACTGATACCCTTGCTTATCCCTTTATTTTCTTCTGTTTTTCCTATTGGGAGTTTAATTATTTTCTGGGAATGTTCCCCAGCCCTAATGCATGCAGTGGTATGTAAGATGACCAGAAGTTAACTTGGTACTATGTGAAGTCTTCTCATGCTTCATAGTAAAAATATATATAGCTGATGTATTTCAGTAATCAGTGGGAATAAACAAAGTGAGAATTCCATCATGAATGTGCATTCCTGTTTGCTTTTTTTTTTAGCTGTGATTTTAAGAGCATCAAAAAGCAGTAACACAAGCTTACCATGTTTACAAGTGTTTCCTAGGCAGCATACAGCATTATACTGATGCATTCTCCATCATCCTCAACAGGTAGCCCAGAAGACTACTTTGACTTGGGACCTGAGGCAGAATTTGCTGGCCTTGCAGTCTCTCTCCGTAACACTTATTTTAGGTGGAAGAAAAGTGGCTTGGTCAGAGTGTGTTTGTTTTTCTTGAACTATATAAATAGTCTTTCTTTTCCCTCTCTTCCTCCCCACCCCACACCCCTCCCTCCGCCCCTCCCCCCCGCCCCAGTTAACTGGCCCCTATTCTGAGCTGTTTTGGGTTACTTAGTTCTTTCCCTCCTCCTCCTGCAGAACTGGTAGTCACGGGAGGCAACAGCTGCAAACCTTGTGCTTATCATAGGGAATCTGTGTAAATGGGCATATAGTATTGTTTGTGCATACATAACCTTATGCATATGCAGACCAGCATTTGAGGTTTGCCAATGATAGTGGCTGCACCGTTCTGTGTTTGCTCTTGTACCAGTTGCAAGGTCTTACGTCAAGAGTGGGTGTGCCTATGTCCTTCCTTAGCCTCAGGGCTATAGTGGCCCCTACCAAGGGATTTGTCTGAGCAGTAGTTCAAAAGAGGGATCGCAATGAGTACGGAGATTGTTGTTAAGGTAGCTGAAGGGTTTGGGAGGAGCACCGACTCTGTGACAGGCTGGGTGAGTGGAGCTGCCCTGCAGCTCCGCGGGCATGGGGGCCGGGGCAGTTAATACTGGTGATCGGTCTTCTCCCTCCCCACGCGCACCTCGGGCGAGTGTTACAACGTTCTGCTGGCCGCCGAAATCGGAGTCGGCTCCGGCCGCTTCGCCGCCGTTTCTCGCAGCAGCAGGGCGGCCTGGCGCTGAGAAGCCCTCCTGCAGGCGGGTACGGCGTCCTGGCCTACTCTCGCTGGGGCAAAGAGCCCTTTCTCTAGCGGCCCCCGCCAGCCCTGACAGGAGGAGCCAGACAACGGTAGGCGTGCCGGTGCGCATGCGCGGCGGCGGCGCGGCGCCACGCACGCGGGCTTGGGGGCGCCGAGTCCTCTACCCGGAGGCAGCGCGGCCGGCAGGTAGCGGCGGGGGCCCGGGCCGCGGCGGGGCGGGGCGCGCGGCGCTGTCCGGGGGCGTCGTCGGGGCCGAGCCGGGCGTCCCTCGAGTCACCTTGCCGCGGCGGGGCTGGGCCAGAGCCCCGAGGGGGCGCCGGGCGCTCGCTGCGACCGGCGCTTCCGCGTCCTCCGGCCCGGCGACGCGGCTGCGGGCTGCCGAGACGATGGCCCCGGGGCGCGGGGGTCTTCTGGGGTCGGCAGCGACCGAGCGTTCCCACGGCGCCGCCGTTTCGCTGGGAGAGGAGGCGGCGGCGGGGCGCGCCGCCGGCTCGGAGAGGTCCGGCAGGCCGCGCTCCGTTATCCGTTGCGTAATGCGCGTCAGGGAGGAGGCCGCGCTGCGCTGCTCGTGAGCGCGCTCGTGTGCCCGCGGCGCGGCCTTGCTGGGCTCCTCTCGCGGCCGGGCAGCCGGCACCGCCGCTTCTCGGCTCCGCCGCCGAAAGGTGCGTGACGGCTGTCGCCCGTCAGTGGAAACGCAGCTGGCACCGCAGAGTGCGGTTGTTCTCATTTTTCTTTCTTGTGATTTTTTGGTTTTTGTTGGATTTTTTTCCTCAGTTATTCCATAGACCGATTTGGGTATTCTTATGTTTGTTTATTCATTGAAATTTCCAATTTGGTGTTTTCTTTTTGCAGTTTATATACAGACGTTAGCTAATGGTGTGCTGTATCTGAAGACGGCAACGTTAAGCATCAGTTGCCCCCAGCCTCTAATTCCGTGATATATTTTCTCCTGTGGTTGTTGTACTAGTTTTATTGTGGGAGGGGAAATCAAAGCACAAGATTAAGGAGGCTTTGTTTAAAAACAGGGTGCTTAAAATGAGTGTGGCTTAGTTCTAGATCTCTGACTTAATGTTTCTTTTCCTGCTTTACATAGTGTTTTGTTGGTTGTTGTCATCGCATCTGGTTGATGGAGACCAATTCAAATTTAGTATTAATAGTTGTGAACTGTGAGTTCAGTTCTTCTAAACAATTCTGGCTTGCAAGTAGAGCTGCCTGTTATTAGCAAAGAATTTATGTATTTCAGCATGAGCTAATCTGAAGAATCTTTTTTCTTTTTTTTTTTTTAAATACTGTTTATATACTTGCATAATATTTAACATATATATTAAAACACGTAGAATACAGAAAATATAGCGGTATAATGTAAAGAGAGGAGACATGTTAGGAGAGTGAACAAGCTCCCAGTGTTCAAGATGTCTCAGTAGCTTTATGAAAATGAGGTGTAAACAGAACAGGATGTCAGCTAAAAGGGTGAGATTTAGCTTGAAAAGGTGCTGAACAGGATGGTAAAGTCCTCCTTTACTTGAAATGTTTTCAGTGAAGCTGGTGAGGAGACCCTCAAGACTATTTGGTGATCAACTCTGTTGTCATTTGTCTTTCTAAAGCCCATGCCCCTCTGTGCAGGGAGGTAGAAGGATTTGAGAGACAGACGGCAAAGCATGAAAGAGGTAGGGGTGTGGCATATTTTCAGAAACTGGAGGGGGGGGTTGTTACCTAAGCTCTTGCTTTTGTTCAATGTAACATCTCCATGTAATTTGAAAGTTAGAGTAGACTGATGTCTTCTAAACTCTGAATAGGTCAGTCCCAACTCCCAAAATGTGTTGTGGCTCATTGTTGATCATTGTCAAACTTCAAATTGAAAATAGGTTATGTGATTTGGAGGCCAGCTACAAATCCATATGATTATGGAGTGTTGCTGTCATGTTTTCAACAGCTGGAGAGTCCCCTGAAAGCCAGCTGTAACTAAAGAGCATTTAAAAAAAAAAAAAAAATCTGCTTGTGTGTTGTATAAATTCTTAGGCAGGGAATTATCTTTCATACTGGTTTTTGCTGGAAAAAAATGTTTGAGGTTCAAGAGTATGTTAGGCAGTTACTGCACATGTAGAATATCACCATGTTAAAATGTCCAAGCATCAGCCTTGCTCCAAAAACTTGAGTTACTAAGCTTTTGAAATCAGTGCGTTGAACTGTTCTGACAAATCGATTAAAAAAAAAACCAAACAAAAAAAAACCACCACAAACAAAAACAAAACCCCAACCCAACCAACCAAAAAAAATCAAACCCCAACCCAAAAAACCCCCAAAAAACCCAAACCCCCAAAACCTCAAACCTCAAATTTAAAGTATGAGTTGAAACTTCTGAATTGAGAGATTTGTGTGAAAAAATATTCTAGAAGAAAGATATGCTCTGCACCATAGCTGTGTTGCTAAAACTATTGTAATAATTTAAACTATGCTGTCATAAAAGTACACATTCTATTTCTCTTTCATCAATTTAATGATTCACTGATTGTAATTTTTCCTTCCATGTTTGACAGGTAAAAAGGCCTTTTTACATAGTAATTTTGAGAAGTACCTGTTTTATGTAGTAATCTTCAGATAAGGAACCTGCAGTCATGTCCAACTATTTTAGATCCTCTAAACCCACAGGTATATATATTCATAGAATCATAGAATACGTCAAGTTGGAAGGGACCCATAAGGATCATCGAGTCCACGTATCGATGGATACATAGTGCAGGTTAGTTATTAAGTCACTGAACATAGAGCGTTTGTCTACTATGGGATGTAAATTGCCCGAGTGCTTCATTTTAGGAAAGGGCTAGCTATCTGAAAACAGGACTTAATTGCTTAATACAGATACCGTTGCATTTGTGACAGAGGGACCGAGTACACCGGTAAGCAACTAAAATGGTGGACTAGGAAGTGATGACTTTAGGGATTTTACATGTTTTGCTTGCATTATTACTTTTTAGATT
This sequence comes from Calonectris borealis, assembly GCF_964195595.1. Lineage (NCBI taxonomy): Eukaryota > Metazoa > Chordata > Aves > Procellariiformes > Procellariidae > Calonectris > Calonectris borealis. Next base: position 5,164,406 of record NC_134338.1, on the reverse strand, counting down.
AATCTTTCAGTATGATATAAGTAACAAATGGGGGATCGGGGATTTCTGGTATCGGGTGTTGCAAAGAAGAACATCAACAAATGCATCAGCTGTAGGAAGGATTAAGTGGCAAAGAGTTACCCCTAAAATCAAACAAAAGCATCATCTTTGATGGGTTTTCTTTTCTGGAGCAGGTGTGCCTTTACATTTATGCAAATTTATTCTAGAAGCGGAAGACTAATTTCCCACTAGGGAGGAGTTTTCCTACTTCTTTTAATGTGGATTTTCTGATGCAAAATTCCTAAATTGTGGTAACTAACATTAAATATGTCATGTAAGCGGTAATATCACGTGCCCGTCCTTTTGAGTTTTGTCCTTTAAAGAAGTTGTAACAGTTACCTGTATTAGAAAATGTAGGTTTTGCTGCTGTGTATACACAGTGCAGAAATACTCACTGGTGGCTACTGGACAGCGTACAGAGACCTCTTTTTATAGTTTACAAATCTCTGAAAAAACTTTCTAAGAAGTCACAAATGCACATGGAAGTCATATATCTTTTCCTTTAGAATTCTTCAGTGCTGACGTGGCTTTGCCACTTGGGGTCCCTTTCAGAAAGGGTTCTGTCACGAAAGCAATGTTTGCTCATTATCAGAACAGCGATAAGGCTCCCGTGAGCTCTTTTTGCAGTGTAAGAATGTGAGGCCTACGTATGTACTTGAATGTAATACTGTTCCTGGGGTTTAGTGATTCCAAATAACGGATTGGCTTTCATAACTTCTTTGAATTGAAGTTTGTTTCTGACAAAGCAACGATGATGCAAGGATGACTTTCATGAACGTTCCTCAAATGTCTTGCAGTTCCGTATCAGTGAAGTACGCAGAGGGTACTAGTCATAGACATTTACAAATGCTGTGGATATAGTTTAGGTTTTATGCTGTTAAACCTAGGATTCTTACAGCTTCCAATACGTTTCAGGTCCAATGGCTGTCCCACCATCGTACAGTGACTTGGGAAAGTCTGCCAGGGATGTATTCAACAAGGGATATGGTAAGTAACGTGAATGTGGTTTGATAACCTTTCATGTTTTTTCTTAGGTGTCTTGAAAATGACAATAAAAACATTAGTACCCCAGAGATCCCCTATATACCTTGTGGTAGGAATTCAGCAGAGGCCCAGAGCATCTAGCCCCTTCTGAATTTGAACTTTAGACATGTATCATGAAAATGCTGCAGTAGGCAAAGTGTTAGAGGGGAAAGCTATGAGTTTGACCCTAAGATGCACTCCAGAACAGCCTTTGAAGAATGCTGCATTTTTTACCTTCCAATTTTTGTATTTAGAGGCATTAAATCAGTCAACTCACGTAGATTGCCATAGGAGACCATATGTGGCAACAGACAGGTTCCTGAGGTAGAATAATCTTTATGTTAATCAGAATAGACTATTGTCATAGCTATAGTGGAAATAATTTCACAATATTTGCATTCCTTTTCAAATAATTTAAATGGAGAAATTCTAATATTAGTCCCTTTTCTGAGAGCGGTACTGAAAGTGTTGACGTTTTTAATCTGGTTTTGTGAGTATGTAATAAAGATTGCATTTGTATCCCAAATCCATATGCTACATAAAATTAAAAAGCACTCTGGTCTGGTCTCTGCCACCCTGGAGTTCAGGCTTTGCTAAAATACAACTCAAGTTCCCTGCTTTAGTGTCAGTTGTTTTAGGCTTTTCTACCCTGTGCAAGGACCAGGCATTTCCCTAGATGCATAGCAAATTATAAAGAAAAGGAAGAAAGCAGTGGTATCTCTGTATACAGCACTGACTGAAGTAAGTTGAAACATACTTTTCTTGGAGAAGGGGAAGAGGAAAATTCCTGCCTCGCAATCAGAAATATAAAAGTAAATTGAGTATATCAGAAGAAACAGTAACTGTATTGATTGGTCCCAGACTGCAGGTAGCTACGTAAGGTGGAGATACTTGGTGATGGGTGACTGTTAGAACTATAAATTATGAGGCCACCCACTCTGAATTGTCAAAATTCCTTCAATCATTCCTCAGTAAGATCAACAACTGTTGAAATATGAAAATAGGTTGTTTCAGGTCAGTATACCCTACCTGCTGTACTTTGGTTGTGTTGGAAATAAGCCTTGCTTGTATGTTGAGGTGAAACGGTACTCTTCTATTTTCAGGATTTGGAATGGTCAAGTTAGAGTTGAAGACAAAGTCTTCCAGTGGGGTGGTAAGTATTGGGGGCTTTCAACATCACCAGCATTGCAAGAGAAGAACAAATTCCTGAACTGGTTGTGGTAGCAGGTGCTGCTTCTGTCTTTCAGTTCTCATTTTAAAACCTATAGCTGACCGAGGTATTTCTGTAATGATGTGCGAAACTGACATAGCGGTACTTCTTTTCCTGCAGCGTGCAAGAATTTTCACACATTTTGTTGTGGACATGTGGCTTTCCTCCCTGTTCCCATTGCCACATCCCAAACATAAGAGCTTCTTCACCCTAAATAACTCTAATTTCTGCTTATGAATGCAATTTCTCTGGTGTTGGTTTTTATAGGATATTGAGTCCAGACTGACTTTTTATCCAAAAGGCCAAGGGGCAAATAAAAGCCACAGTTTAACCTAACTTCATTTTCACTCCTCTCCACTGTGCTTGCAAATGCAAGACACAATTAAAACTAAATAGTCCTCCTGCAGTACCCTTTATGTAGAATTTGAGAGCATTTTATAGACATTAATTAAGCTTCAGCACTTCAGGTAATTAAAGTTATCCCCACTTTAATGATGGAGAAGTAGAGCTTCCTCATGATTTCACAGGACGGCTGGCAAAACCAGGAATAGATTTCATAATTTTGGTCTTTAACCACAGGCATATATTGTTTACGAGATAAGCTTATTCTTACACTGAGTCTTAGTTCTGTGTGTGCTACCACTTGATAAGCTGTTCTGGTTGATAAGCTGTGCTGCTTCTCAGCCTACTTCATAACCATATTTGTCTTAGCTCCCTCCTTCTCTTGCATTCTTATCATGCAAATGGTGCAAGTAATTCCTTTTGTATTTACTGTATTCTGTCTCAGCTGAGCTTTTGATGGATTACTTGCATTGTGCACCAGGAACGTGTAGGCACGAGGAACTATGTGGTCTCTATACTATGACTGCTACCAGTTACTGACATCTCATGATATAGTTTTCCTGGCTGGAAGTTTTGATTCTCAAGTAATATGCTAATGGTTAATTATGTTGTCTTCTGAATGTGTGAACAACTGTATTAAGTTCTAAAATGGGCTTTTTCTTTTCCATGCAACTTTTGTGTTGGATGTTTATCCAGCTGGTAAGAATAGTGACTGATTTGTCATGTTGGCTCTTTATTGCTTTGTCTAGCAACGTTTTCTGTGGTGCATACTGTCATTCATAAACTGTTGCATTGTTTTTAGTCATGTTATCATCCATGTCATGAAGTTTGACTGTGTCCATAGCTCTTAATCTGCTATATGATCCATGTATGTAAAGCCATTTGCAATCTTCGTCCAACAATCCACAATAAGAACACTGTAAAAAGAGCAGGAGGGAAATCAAGATAGATACGGTATTGATACAGTTGTCTGTTGCTTCAGGTTTTGTGCTTGTTAGTGTTTCTAATGGGCATTCTGCTGCAACAAAATGGGGTTTTGGGGATGAAGATGAGGTTAGGAACAAAGCGTGAGGTCTAATTTGTACTTGGGTACTAATAATACCTCTGATTGTTATGATACAGAAATGTTTTGGTTGTTTTTCTTATGGACTTAGAAAACAACAATGGTAGTGTCTATTGGTTATAATTGTTTCATAGATTGCAAGTGGTTTGGCCTAGTAAGTGCGTGGCATTCCTGAAGATGCCAGCCACCATAAACTAGCAAATCAATGAGAAGCTGAGCTTGACTGCTGATTCAGACTGGAGTGTGACATGGAGCCAGAACGAGTTTGATTTCTCAGCTACAAAAAATTCAAGAAATGCTTCTACACGAGGTGGTTTGATGAGCTGTCGCTAGTTTAGATAGTTAAAAATTGATGGCAGCAGATGCTGACTGTGTGCCTTCTGCTTCCAGAAGCAGATCCAGTTCTGACACCTGGCAAAATCCTTTGGCTTTTGATCATATGACAGCACAGGGTTTTTTTGCTTTGGCTGTGAGAAAAGCATTTTACAATCTTTCCTCTGCTTGGTCTGAGACACAAATCATAGAATCATAGAATCATACAGGTTGGAAAAGACCTCTAAGATCATCGTGTCCAACCGTCAACCCAACACCACCATGCCCACTACACCATGTCCCTAAGGGCCTCATCTACACGTCTTTTAAATACCTCCAGGGATGGTGACTCAACCACTTCCCTGGGCAGCCTGTTCCAAGGCCTGACCACTCTTTCAGTAAAGAAATTTCTCCTAATGTTCAATCTAAACCTCCCTTGGCGCAACTTGAGGCCATTTCCTCTTGTCCTATCGCTAGTTACTTGGCAGAAGAGACCAACGCCCACCTCACTACAACCTCCTTTCAGGTAGTTGTAGAGCGCGATGAGGTCTCCCCTCAGCCTCCTCTTCTCCAGACTAAACAACCCCAGTTCCCTCAGCCGCTCCTCATAAGACTTGTGCTCCAGGCCCTTCACCAGCTTCGTTGCCCTCCTCTGGACACGCTCCAGCACCTCCATGTCCTTCTTGTAGTGAGGGGCCCAAAACTGAACACAGTATTCGAGGTGCGGCCTCACCAGGGCCGAGTACAGGGGCACGATCACCTCCCTGCTCCTGCTGGCCACACTATTTCTGATACAGGCCAGGATGCCGTTGGCCTTCTTGGCCACCTGAGCACACTGCCGGCTCATGTTCAGCCGGCTGTCAACCAGTACCCCCAGGTCCTTTTCCTCTGGGCAGCTTTCCAGCCACTCTTCCCCAAGCCTGTAGCGTTGCCTGGGGTTGTTGTGGCCGAAGTGCAGGACCCGGCACTTGGCCTTGTTGAACCTCATACAGTTGGCCTCGGCCCATCGATCCAGCCTGTCCAGGTCCCTCTGCAGAGCCTTCCTACCCTCCAGCAGATCAACACTCCCGCCCAGCTTGGTGTCGTCTGCAAACTTACTGAGGGAGCACTCGATCCCCTCGTCCAGATCATTGATGAAGATATTGAACAGGACCGGCCCCAGTACTGAGCCCTGGGGAACACCGCTCGTGACCGGCCGCCAACTGGATTTAACTCCGTTCACCACAACTCTCTGGGCTCGGCCGTCCAGCCAGTTTTTTACCCAAAAATCAAGCCTTTTTAATTAGTTACCTGCCCTAAGATCAGAAGAAGGTTACTTCTGAATTCTGATACAGGTTTGAGATGTCTTTACACTGACTTTGTGGAAGTGACATCAGAGCAGTGTGTAGCAATTATGTCTTAAAGGATAGTTTAACGCATCCTAACTTACTTCACATATTTTTGTTAGCTGGCTAGATGTGTTATAAAACTGCTGTGCTGTTGTAGTAGTGCGTTAGCTCAAGTAAGTGTCGTCTTCCCCTCGCCCCACGGTGTGTAAGGAATGTTACCTGGGTGTACTTCCCTGGCACTTCAAAACCATTTAAAGACAGTCTTTGTACACTCTGCAAAGTTCAGAATTGTGAAAGTAATGTACGCAGCATCCAGGAATACTGTCCTGGAATGAGATGGATCTGGAAAGTCAGGGTTCCAAAGCTTGGATGTGTTGGTAATGGATACTGTCATGTCTTAAGCACCGTATCTTTCAGTTTTTAAACTTCAAAAGAGGCATAACTTGGAAATGTAATGGCAAATCAATTACCTTTGTTCAAGGAAAATATTTGAGAGATGAGGACAACTGAAATGAGATCAGTTCTCAGATGCTTCTTAAAACCTAGCTCGTACACCTTGAGCTTACTAGTGCAAAAATATGCCTACTCATTGCTTTATGCTCTGTGGTGCATGAAACACTGAGTAGGCTACCTCTGAGTTATTCCAGGAGGAGAGATGTTTACTGAGACTTCAAGTCCCCTAAATAACAGGAAGCTCTGATATGTGGGGGACTGGCCGGACAGCATGTTATAAAATACATATTATACAAAATTCGAAGTTGTTGGTTCAATTACACTAGTCAGTGAAGGACCAGCCTGATGGAGAGATGTCAGGGTGCCACTGGGGTCAGGTTATTTTCTGATACGGTGAAGGAGAAAAGGTCTGTAATTTTAAGGTGCCTTACAAAGGGGTGACCTAGCTTCTAAAGTGTAGTTGCTGGCTGAGGCAATGAGAGAGAAGTTAGGTTGAGAGAGAAGGTACTAAAGTCATCAACATGGTATATGAAGAGTCTTAAGTGACAACAGTATAAAGGGTAGGGAGAACACAACGTTAGGGTGCGGCAGTCGGCGTGAAAAGCATCAATGACCATTCTCCAGAAGACTTTCACTGCTGAAAGGTGGAAAAAGAAAAAAAGAACGAAAAGGAAGAAACATGAGCTGTTTGGAGAAATGAGAGAAAAATCAATCTTTTTTTTTTTGCTATTCTTCTAGCAGCTTAAGTTGGATGTCGGACTGCTTTTCTTATCCGAGAGTGGATTTCCAGGAGGACTATAACGGGTGCTATTTCATGCACAATTGGGACAGTACTGATAAGATGATAAAGGGAATTAGAGAAGATTATGAGGAAAAATCCAAGGATAAAAGCAGCTTTGTATCCTAAGCGAGTATCTTTTTGTATCTGGGTATGGATCCATGGGAAGGTACAGAGCAAGTTGTGGAATGTTGAAATAACAATTGCCACTTTGGAACGGAAAAAAAAGGAGAGCGGAAGAGGGTTTTTTTGGTGCGGGGAGGTTGGTGGATAAGTTAGGAAAAAAGTGTGGTAAAAATTAGAGGGGGGGAGCAGGTAATCAAACCATGATGCAGATGAAAAGTAAGTGAAGATGTCAGGTCTTTGTGTAATAGTGCTTTTTCCAACCTAAGCACGTTCCAGGGCTCTACCAGCACACCTCAATAAAAGAAATATCCAGAACAGAGATGCCAAAAGGAGTAGCATTTTTTTGATGCAAAAATAATTATTTTTGCTGGGGATAGGGAAGAGGAGAGGAAGATTTTGAGGGTTCTGTCAAAAGGCCTAAGGGTAGCAAGTGTGAGTGCTGGCACTTTACAAGTGGAAAAACTGAATGTAATTAAATATCAGAGTGCTGAAACTCGTATTATGCTCTTGGCAGGAATTCACTGCAACTGGTTCTTCTAACACAGACACAGGCAAGGCTTCAGGCAATCTAGAGACCAAATATAAGATCAAAGACTATGGACTTACATTCACCCAGAAATGGAACACAGACAACACATTGGGAACAGAAGTTTCCATGGAGGATGAGGTAAGAGGAAGTAGATACTCTGAAAATGTTTCTGCAACTGGTATGAGAAAGTTTTGAGTTGAGCAGAAAACGTTGAAGAGTGAAAGTTGCATAAAACTATCTGGAGTACTAACAAGAAAGAAGTTATTTATATTTGCAGAATGCACAGACTGAGAAGAGCATCATGAATTTTAGGGGTGGGGGTGCAAGCATTCCCACAGCAATGTGCTGCTACGTAATGATCCAAAGGTACAGAGTTACTGCTAGCGAAATTAGCTAGCTGGTTGAATGAATATCATTATTATCCACTCCAAATAGGAGTTTTTGTTTAAAGATGCACTCTAGCTCTGTAGAACTGTCACTGCTGCAGTCATGCAGGGAAAACAAAAGAGGGGTCTCGGTTTAGAGTTTTAGATGCTCTAATACATAAGTACTTAAGTACTCAAGGCTGCCTTGAGATTGAATGTATTTTGTAAGGTTGAAGAGAAAGATTAGTGTTTGCAGCTTGGCACTGCTTACACAAAGGGTTGCTAGCATACAGCACTCTCAAAACACACAGTTCTTTTTCAAAGTAATAGCTTTATGCTTTTCACTTAATGCCTGAAGAGTAAGGTAATGGTGCCAAAGGTAGTAAAAGTTCTGTGGTGCCCTCCGCCATTTATGGCCATCAATTTTTGTAGTCATGGTTTTGCACTTTTACTTGTGCTTTAAAATGGAAAATGCTGTCCAGCTCAAAACGGGTGGGAAAGCTGAGGCAGGTACATGGTTTGGCCTGTGAAGTAGTACTGTGTCTTAAAAGAATACCTAGATTCTGAGAGAGATTCTTGAGCTACCGTATGGATTGTTGGCACTATAGGGAATAAGCAAACATGAACTGAAGAGTTTTCTTTCTTTAACATAGTTTCTCAATTTTCTTGTCAACACAAGATTTGAAATCTTCCTGTAATAACATATCTACAAAGCGTGCACTGTTATAGGGCCTCATTGTGGGGAGAAAGAGTCCAAATTTTAATCCCTCATCATACAGCATCTTCAGATTTTGTTGTAAAACATGTGGCAGACATTATGGTCGTGTTTTGGCTTGTCTTCTGACAGGAAGTAGAGCTATAGTAGTGGAATATAACAAATCACGTTTCAGCAGAACTCTGAGCAGACGTCTCTGTTTTTCTTTGTAGTTGGCTGAAGGATTGAAGGTGGCTCTTGACACTACATTTGTACCAAACACAGGGTAAATATTTTCTGTTACCTTTATCTAAGGAGTGCTAGAATTTCCCATAACTTTTAATTAGAAATGCTTATTCTGGTCATTGTGTAAATGCTCAAAATTTACTGTACAATATTCTGCAGGCACTGTAGAGTATTTTGAAGGCAATGGATAATACTGGGCTCAGAAGGACAAGGTCTGCTAAAAATGTTTCTTCAGCTTTTTGGCCATTGGCAATTTGTTGTTTTGCAGTAGGTATATTTTTGTAACTACCCCCTTAAACAGCTAGGTCTTATGTGGACCACTTGTACCATCTTTGTCATGGTGTTGACAGTCCTACTGCTGTCAACTCGGTGCCTTAAGAACACAAAGCAAAATTTTTTTTTTTTCTGATGCTTTTGGGCAGACGTCTGTGCACAACTAAATGAGGAGGTAGAACCACATAGGTATTATGATAGGCAGTGGAATAGCACTTTTTTTGTCCTTCGCAATTATCATGTATTTATTTTTGGTAGGCAGTAGAGCAAAGGAGGGGTGTTCATGTCTGGGTATTTGTAAATAATTACTGGTATTTCTTTATTGTTGGGGAGAGCCTATCAGAAAAATCAGAGTTTGAAATACTGGTTGAATGTAAGGAATTAGAAGCTAAGTAAAAAATGAGACCGTGGGCCTGGGTATGAGTGACAGGCTGTTCTGCTATATCTTCAGTGGGAGAGAAAGGAGGTTGGGAAGAGGATTAAGGAGGTGTTAAAGTTTTGTCTCAGTTATGTTAAGTTTGAATTGATAGCAAAAAGAGCACAAAGACACATTGGAGAGAGAGGAAGAAGCGTCTCCCGAGGGACAGAAGAAGGCTAAGTGGATGATGTCTGGAGGACAAGAAAATTCGTTTTCGATAGAGGAGACTGGTATCCAGCAGTGAAGAAGGAAGGAGAGCAAGCACTGCACATGAAGGAACGGTGGAGAGAACCGAGCAGACAAAAAGTCACTGAAGGACAGAAAGGCCAGCAATCAGTGCGGGATGTCATGGATGCTCCTGAAAGAAACTGATGATGCCATAATGCATTGCACTTACTTGTGGAGAACAAAATTTGAAACCTGATGGGGTTTAGAGCATTAAACAGAAACGTTTTTGTCTTTTTTGCTTCTTGAGGATTTTAAGGAGTTTGAGATGGTGGAGGAAAAAGTGGCACCACGTAAATATACGTAATACCAATATTACCCTTGTCCCATGCCCTCTTCAGCAGCTGTTAAGTTTTGAGTAGGCGTTACAGTCATATAATTAACTGGCCTTAAGGGACATACATATGTGAATAAAACTACATATAATACATACTTGTGTCCTACCAGGGATAAAATGGCATGTTTCTCTCTGCAGGAAGAAGAGTGGAAAGTTGAAGACCTCCTACAAAAGAGAATATGTAAATCTAGGCTGCAACATAGACATAGATCTCTCTGGACCAACCATCTATGGCTGGGCAGTGTTGGGCTATGAAGGCTGGCTTGCTGGCTACCAGATGGCTTTTGATACAGCCAAGTCTAAGTTTTCGCAAAATAACTTTGCCTTGGGATATAAGGCAGGAGACTTTCAGCTGCACACTAATGTGTAAGTATTATCTGAGCCTAGAAAAACATTATCAGAGGAGCCAAACTAGATGAATAGTGAGAATTAACAGAGTTAAGTGGAAGGGGATGCTGATTTGTTTTGAAACAATATATATTTGTTGTTTTCATCTTCAGTGTAACTAAAGCAGGGGCAACTTTCCAACTCTTGGCTGTCTTTTGAGATGTTGTTTCAGGGTAATTTTGTTTTTTATGTATATAAGATAGTGGCGTAAAGGCACTTTATAATGTTAATTTGGAATTAAAATCCCTAAACTTTAATTTCTATTTTGGCGCTAGATAAAAGAGCCTTCAATTAAGCTACTGTACCTTCCCTCCCTCCCTCCCCACCAGACAGAAAGCTTCTGGCTCAGAAATGCCCAAGGTGAAGGAGGGAACTGTGTGTTGCATTGTGCTTGAGTGTCATTGCAGTGTCGCTCTAGTCTTGGCATTCAGATGCTCTGAGTCTTTGAAGATGGTGTATTTAAACAACTGCAATGCAATCACATTTTTTTCAGTCTCATCATTCGCATAACTGACTTAAGTCTTTTTCTGGGTTTGTCCCTTTATGCATCATCGCAGGCTTGCTTTCTTAACTTAAGACAAGCAAGCAAGTTACCTGTTTTGTTGGGGTTTTTTTTTGTCAGAATCTCAAACCGTAGGTCTTAGCTGTTGGAAAGTCGTGTTCCATTTTGCAAGCAAAACTTGTTTTGGGTAAAAAACATGAGCAGGAGTCTGCCAGCTCCAGCTAGGAAGTAGACGAGCATGGGTCTAGGGAAATATCAGAGCTCTTGGTTCATTTTAAGAGATAATGATCAAATGATTGCAGGGAAGGGTTAAGCTAAAGAGTTACTATTTACTAAACAAGGCAAGGCTTGACACACTTCCATCTATTACAAACAGGAATGATGGCACTGAGTTTGGTGGGTCCATTTATCAGAAGGTTAATAATAAGGTTGAGACATCAGTCAATCTTGCATGGACTGCTGGCAGTAACAACACACGTTTTGGTATTGCTGCCAAGTACCAACTGGATGAGAAGACTTCTGTTGTGGTAAGAATTTTGTTACAGGAGCGAGTATTTCAAACTCCCTTAAACACTGAAAATTTGTGGTATGAAGTAGTTGCTTTAAATAGTTACTGAGAAAGTATGGTAGATGGCAAACTGTGGCTTCTGTTGTGGTTCAAATTTAAATTCGGACCTCACAGGTCATATTTGTGAAATGAAAAAAAAAATGTAAAGCACTGTTTTGTCTATGGTGAAATAGTCTCTAGTCTGACTAGTGTGCTTGGAGCCTATGCAAAATGTGTTTTCAAAAGGTAATGAGAGGATGCAGTATCCTTTTAATTCTCTAATTCTTATCTAATACATAATGTAAAACTGTACTATCGTAAAATGATGGAAGTTCAGCTGAGCTTACAGCCTTCTCCTAACAATGAGTTAACCCTTGAAAGTCAGCTGAGGTCCTGAGATAAGTGTTGTTACTGACACTTGCAGATTCTTGCAGAAATGTTAGGGCCAAAAAAAAAGGGGGGGGGGGCTCAGGAGACAAAACATGTCCACAGGGAAGTGACAGTGAATAAAAGTCACTCTGTACATTCTAACACTAAGAACTGAAGTAGCAAGCATTTGTTATGCTTCAAAACAAGAATTAGTTCCAGGACAATTCAGCCAAAATTAAAGATGGGAAATACTATACTAAACAGCTCAAAACTTAGTAATGCAAAAATGGGTTTGCATATTCATATATTTAGTGCTCATTTAAAAAAAAAATAATCACTACTAAGCAATTTGTGAATAGGGGTCTGTGAACAAGACAGACTTCATTGGCTACCAAGGGACTGTAGAACAAGCCCTTTAAAAGAATATAAAGAGACAGTGCTGGGGACAGTGAAGGTACAAGGTGGCATTTTATGTAGGCATAATGGGTCACAATTTGAGGGAAGATTGGAACTATTACAGCTTAAGCTGGAAACTCTTGAGGAGAAAAGGAAAAGATTGGAATACGCCTCTGCTAGAGGTTAAGTCTATAAGTTGCTGAAAGAGTTAATGCATAAGCCACCTTCTAAGGGCACTGGGACAATTCTGTCTGAGTATAAACATTGTGATTTCTTTTTTCCTGTAGGCTAAAGTGAATAATGCCAGCCTGATTGGAATTGGTTACAGTCATGCCCTTCGACCTGGTATGTAAGTCCAACTGGTAGCAGTAAATAGTATTAATACTACACTATGGGTTATTTTACTGTCATCTCTAGAACAGAATAAACAAACAAATGAGCTAGAAATCTTACATAGGCTCAGAGAAGTAAAGGATGTGTACATACAGAAGTTCCTATAGCAACTAAGACACATTAGTGAGGCTCAAGTACTTGAGGGGGGCGCATTGCACAGGGATATCAGTGTATGAGGGGTCTCATTACTTGCTCTTCTAGGTGTAAAGCTGACCGTCTCAGGCTTGATTGATGGCAAGAATTTCAGTGCTGGAGGTCACAAAGTTGGGCTGGGATTTGAGCTGGAAGCTTAATGCAGCTTTAAGTAAAACAACAGGTGGTGCTCTGGAAGATGAAGGAACAGTGTACCCGGTGTGTTTCGGCCTTAAAATTACTCTGAAATTTCAAGAAGCGTGAACTTTCTACTCTTCCAAAGAATCATTTTAACCCAACACTGAAATCCAGAGAGTGCCAGCACATCAAAAGAAGATACTTGAAGGCATGCATGGAAGTTGTGATGTTTGTGCTACATTTCACTTCAGTTTCCCGTATTTTAAATCTGTTCCTAAAAAAAATCTGTTCCTAAAAACAGAGGAAGATCCCACCTCTCCCCATTATTGTATTGCATCCTGCATGTCCTGTACCTCACAACCTTTTAGAAAAGGTGGTCTCTCTGCTGTAGTGGAAATTTGGGTTTACATCAGAATGAAATAAATTGGTCACAGTTGGAACATAATGTTGGTGTGTCTTGTATCTCGGCAAAGTTCAGAAAAGCTATGCTCCATGCAGCTGTGCCTTTTTTGTTTTGGTGCAAGCTTAAGCATGGTTAATAGATAATCTGCAAATGCTTTGTTCAACTATACGTGTACACTGAAGATTTCCTTCTCTGTGGTCTCTAGGATAACATCCTTACATCTCTCATGTTTTAGAGACCTGCACAGTGAAAGCAGCTTTTTCATTAAAATGTTATTAAGGGTATCAAAAAGAGCAAACCAAAAGTTTACATGTTTTAGACAATTTCGTTCCCATATAGGAAACAAGTATTAGGTAAGTACAACCATTACACTTAAGAAAAAAAGTGCAAATCAGCAAAGTTAAGAAATTAAGTTCACAGTTCAAGTATATTAGGAAGGTGACATCTACCACTGACTGCGCAAGCTGATTGCATGCGTTGTCCATTGTTCATTAGAAAGCCTAAAAGGCAGCAAAACAACCACATGTGTTGCCTAAGGGAAGATACATCAGGACAGAGAATAAGAATATCTGCTGTCTTAAGGCACAATTAAGAACTTTTTCCAAGCAGTTAGAACAGGCATTTCCTACTGTATCTTTGTGAAAAAAGTGTCTGAGAGGTGGTTACATAAAGCAGTAAGTGACAATAGAAGGAGGCACTTGAATTTCCCTTCTCAGAGGCAGCAGCTTTTCACAGTTGGCTTCCTGAAGTAGCATGTCTTCAGAGGCAACCGAAGTGATTTTACATCTGGGTTTGTTCTGGACTGTTTGTTTCTTCTACCTGAAGCTGCAGCCAGCTCCAATCTAGAGCCTAAAGAATAAACAGTTAGAACTACAAAGTTCAACACTAGCTTACAGTTGAGATTTCTCCAGAATAAAGAGGAAGCAATTTAAAAGATTTTAAAATTTTACTGTGAACAAGTTGGTCAATATAGGTTTGTGATGAACCACGCGACTGCTGTAAAAGAAACCCTTAAGCTATTTATTTTTTCTAATATTTTACTTTCTTTTCAATATTCTGCCTTGTTAAATAAGCATCCCTGCCCACCAATGTATTGCCACAAGACCATCCCAATTTTAAGAGTGCAATTTTGCAGTATTTTTGTACAACAGCCAAGTGTTTTCCCCCATCCTTCATTGTTTGGCACAACTCAAGTCCCCAGCGCATGGCTCCCGTTCTCAGCAAGCAGGGAATATGTCAGTCAGCAGTTCAAGTGGGGAAGTGGGTGCTTTCTATCTCCCACAACTCCTACTCTCCTTGTCCAAAAAAGTAATATGCAGATTGCTGTTAGCCATATTACTTATTGCTGGCAAAGTTACACAAGCAGAAGTCTGAAGCCATGAGCTTCCCCAGTCCATTTATAGAACAATATCAAATATGTTACCATGAAGCTCTGCTCCTGGTCCTTCATTGTGTCATGCATCACATTTTCTAGTTGGCTACAGAGTTTCTGTGATTCCAGCAGTAGCTCCTCACTGAAAGGGACAATTATTACACAATTATTTTCCATGGCAGTTTTGTTTAGAGATGCTGCCTCCACCTTCAAAAAATATTTATGGCAGGTATGCTGCAGAGCACTGAAGAATATTAACCTTTACCAGTCAGCTCGTAAGCTAGCAATTCATATTGCAACTGGGAAAGTTGGTGGCATTCGCAGATTTACTGGGACAGGGGAAAGGAAGCATGTTCCAAGTTGGAGTTGTGTTCTTACTATGTGGAGTCACTGTTGCTTAGAGAAAAAGTTGCAGAACAGCCTATAAACTAAAGGATTAAGCAACATACAAATAAACAAACCAAGGTCTGTCATTCCAACTGGTGACCTGGTTCATTTAAGCAAGCCAGAACTACAGGTGCTTGGTTATAGCAGTCTCTCCTTTACCATATAGCTCAGCTACTATGATCTTACATGACAATGCTCCAACAATTCCTGTTGGCAGTGTACTTCAAGTGAGCCCAACCATTCCACAAACCAACCCTTTATTACTGAGGCAGGGGGAAGTGAAGCTATACATTATTCCCCGTTTTTCATAAGGAAGATTCACAAGCCCCAGGAAGTCCAGCTACTAGGTAGAAAAGACTGCTGACAATGGAAGCTGAACACAATGTGTTATAAAGACAATGTGAGAAAGCCTGTGTGTCATTATTTCACAATGCCAGCTTCGTAGTGCTGGCATTAGCAGCTACAGAACTCCAGACTTTGCCTCACCTTTTCCTGACAGATTCTGATAAATTGTAGGTTCCAGAAGGGACCTGCAGCAGCAGCTGACCAGGGCTACCAAGACGTGATGTGTTCATGCTCTCTGGACTGCCAGTAACAGGACCACGTACTTTACTCTGAAGAATACACAGAAGATTCAGATTGCAACTATTTACACTAATTTCCAGCAGCCAGGAGTATAAGAGAGCCTGGAACTTGGCTTTAATACTAATTCAAAAGAACAGAGGAAAGAATCATAGGACATACTAAATTTACTATTAATTATTTCAGTAACCTGTGTTACAAGCCATATACTTGGGTTAAACTGGAGTTTTTATTTTACTTACACAAGCGATTTTCAGCAAGTTCCACAGTTCTTTCTGCCGTTTCTCCTGAAGCCTAACAACTGTTTCCTCATCTTCATTCATCAGATTCATCACTTTCTCCACTCTGGGGAACAATTCCAATGCCTTCTGCTTGCAAACTACAGTTTTACTATTTTTTTTAAAAAAAAAAAAAAAAAAATCAGATCACACATGGGCAACTGCAGTAGGGGAATATTTCTGAAGTTTCTTATTTCCTGTAACACTCTGAGATCTCATTAGCTGAACACTCTGGGGTTTAAACCTCTAGAACAAAACCTCTTGCTAAAGGAGAAAATGCTTTCTTTCAACCCTCAATAAAAGCTGACTCTACAAAGCTCACCTGAGCTGAGCATAAATGACTCGGACTTTTTTTTCAAAGGTCTGGATTGCCTGTAGGAGCAGTCGTACTATTTCTTGGCTATCACCGCTTGTCCTCTGATCTGGAATGAGAGAGGGTATTACACAAAAAGGTAGGCTTATAGGACAGAGATTCTTAATGGCTTATTTCCACTGCTGCTTCAATCCTGAAACATCCCAAGTTCAGGGCGTGCAAGTTGGAGTGGGATGAATTGCACTGGATTTTAGCCACCTTCTTCAAAATGAAAAGAATTGCAAAGCAGAGTTGGTAGGGTGGGTCTAATGCCTTGGGGCTGTATAGCTGCTCAAAGAAACAGCTATGTCTTTCATCCTTTCTATACAGAAGCAGCAGCATATGCTTGCAGCAACAGAGCTCCAGAGGAGTTTCAAGAAGAGCTCAGAAGGCACCAAGAAAGCGAGGCTGGCCTAGTTTAAAATTGACTCCTTGACTCCCCTCTCCAAAAAAAAGCGAGTCCAGTAGAGTCCATGTGCAGCTAGCGTATGGGCAGGCCTAGGATGCAGAGAAAGTTTTCTCAGTGCTCATTATCACATCTCCAAAGTTACTATCCACACAAAGCAAGCGGACCTTGAGCTAAAATGTCTTTTACCTCTTGGCTTCTCTCTCAATCTCCGGTACAGCTCTCTGGCTTGTTCTTCTCTAGAAGAAAAAGGCACACAACACAAAAGACTTCTCTAGAACCTAAATTACGAACAAGTAGTTCAAGAACTTAAATCTTTTATATACCAGTCTGCCATTTCAGACCGATGACAGGTAAAGAGTCAAAAACTGTCTTTTAATGTCAAAGTCCTCCCAGTTCCCCATAATTTGGGCTGAAGAGATAGCAGTTTCATTGTCCGGCAATGAATAAGCTTAGCTAGCAATACTCCTGCATCTGAAGTTCAAGGTAGTTCAACTCACAAATCCTCCAGTGTTCCTCCTTGTTTACGACCTAGTGGACTTCTCTGCAGGTCCACAATGTCTGTTTGCAGGGCCATCATCCTCTTCACTAGCTGATCCACATCATCCTCCTGAAAGCAGGGCAGAACATAAGCAATGGGACCATCTCACACCGTCATAGAGACGCTACCACTCACTGGCTCTTCTTATTCACATTTCTCAACACTCACGTTGGCAAGATGCAAATAGCAGCCTTGGACAAAGACATGAGAATATAAGTAATTTCAATTCAAGGAAATTAGTTCAGTGCTCTGGGATAAAACAACTTCCAAGAATTTTTTGATAAAAAATTCGGCCTGCTACGAAGAGCCATTGAAGGGTCAGACTTTGTAGTAAATGTACTGCTAGTTCCCAGGCCATCATGCTTCCTTTTCCTTGGCTATTCCAGATCTCTTCTCTCATCCTATCCATCACCGCTTTTCCCCCTTTTCCCTCAGCACACAACCACATCCACTCCTGGCACCCCAAATTCTGCTTTTCACTTGAACTCGTTCACATGCAGAAGCTGCTGCTTGTTAGACAGTCATTTCTGCCCTTTGCCTCCCCCCAATAGAAGAGGACCAAGTGTTGGAAAAGAGTAAGATACCAATGAGTCACCTTTTGCTCCTCATCTGGGAGTGATAGTTGTTGGCCTTACTTACAGGGGTTACACTGTTTTGTATCAAAAGGCTGAATGCCTTACTGGGAGCAGGCGTGGAACATGCACCAACAACGGGAAATTGCTGCCTTTTCAAAATTCAAGACGGATGCTTAAAATTCTTGTGTTTCGTTCACTTTCCCATTCAGTTTAACCTATGTTCCATATCCTCTTTTCAGCTATCCTGGCTCCAGGACTGGGTGCAACGGCTGCAAAATCTTCTCTCACATTTCCCAAGATCTCCCTTTTTCCCCTAAGCCTTACAAACACAGTGAGCTTCATGAAGTACTGCCAATGGACAAAAATGGTGCCACCCAAACCAAGGCAATGCAACATCTGGAATCAGCCCAGACACAAGAAGTTTCTATTTAAGGGAGGACAATGAAGAAAAAAGGGGGAAAAAAAAAAAAAGGAAAGAAAAACAAGCCTCTTTTTCTTTAGGATAAGCAGTTAGATTTAGAAACATACCCGTCCACAAAGTTCCACAGCTTGCTCCATCTCTTTCCAGGCAAACAGCAGCTTCTCAGAAGCTACAAGAATGAAAGAAGAGTGATTGCTTTTCTCAGGTTCATACAGGAAAAGGTAGATACTTTGTGGGGATAAGAGGCATAACAAGACCTCTGTTTGCCAGATGCTATACTCACTAATTCCAAATTCAATCTGTTCTTTATACTTCTCCAGATCGATTTGGATGCTTGTTTTAAAGAAGTCCAGCTTTGCTTTCAGCTGCTGGGAAAGGGAGGCCATAGAATTCTTCATCTTTGAGAGGGTACTATTGTAACGCAACAGATTCATCCTGCATGGACAAGAAGAAGGTCCTATTACCCTCCCAAAGTAAAAATGCAGACTTCCACTTACATCAAAAGTAGATACTTCAGAGTGTAGCAGTGAACACAAAAGCAGTTGTGTCAGAGGATGGAACTCTCAGCTTTTCATTAATCGTTAATGACTCCACTCATGGGCTTCCCCATTCCAACAGGGTCCCATTCCTGTCCTTTCTCTTTCACCAGGGAGCAAAGGCAGAGGTAAGTATTCTAGAGAAACTGCCACCGTACATGGCCGCTCGCTGCCCCTGCTGAAGCCGGTTACAGTCCTCTTTCAGCATCCGGATTGTGTGCCAGATCTGACCCCACACTTTCCGCAACTGGAAAAAGTGGAGATTCTTCTTTGGATCCTGAACTGGAAACAGAGCGGGGGGTGGGGGGGAGGGGGGAGGGAAACGTACATATCAGCATGAAGCCTGAAAGTAGTGTTATCACATGACAAAACAGACCAAAGCATCACTCCTTTGAGGAGCATGTTACCTCTTGCAAAACCTATAGTTGGCTAACCCTTATGCAGCTTCCCCAGTATATCAAAATCAAACACTTCCTTTCCTCAGTTATTTTGACAAATTGAATGAATGCTATGCCAGTCCATTTTACTGTTTCTTCAGTCCTGATATGCAAAAGCTCTCTCTACTCTTTGTACATGATACAGACCAGAGAATACAGGCAGCCCTCTCAACGCGGACAACCTCTCACATTCATGCTAGAGAAAGTCCTTACGGATGCAGTCAACACTTTCCGGATGAGGACGCAAGGCAACCTGAGCCTCATAGGCAACCTTCTGGTTATCGAAGAGGAACAGGAGGTCTGTGTCTGCAGCTGCAGTATCATTCATCTGCAGAAAACAAAAGACCCAACCAGGTTCTCTCAGAAAAAGCAAGCCTTAGTAATACCATAAAAAGAACGTTCCTCCTCAGCCAAAGACTGAACACCAAAGGCAACAGAGTGCCTATTCTGCAAGGGCTGTTAGGTCTATGTGGTTACTATGACAAAAGCCTGCTGATTCACTCAACAGGAAGGGAGTATCCAGACTCACCTTGCTATCAGCTATATGTTTAGTGGCCAACTTCTGAGAAAACAATGCCAGTCCAGCTTCCTGCAGTAGCTCCTGGTCCTGTTCTGGGATTCCTGTATCTGACTGGATCCTGGCCTTCACAGTCTGCAGAGTCTCCTCCTCTGTCACAGGGTAGGTGTGTACAGTTCCCGTAACCATGTTCAAAACATGAAGCAACTACAAGAAGAGCAGTGTGACATGAGAAGGGCTGAAGATATATTGGTCATGTTTGAGCAGAGATCCCAGGACTGAAACACTGGCCACTGATAAACTGTTCAAAGCACTTCCAGGGCTCAAGAAGTCACTTTGCAGTGACTTCATAACGTTATGCCAAAGTCCTTGTCCTCCATCAACTGGAAGAGAGGCCACATGGCAATTAAACAGCTTCAGCCACAGAATCCTCTTACCAGAATATGGAACCAAGCACACGCAGAAGCTATTTGCTACTCCCAACAAGCTCAGGGAGTATTTGTCCTCAAATAAACAAGAGGAAAGCACCCGTCACTAACTGTCAGAAGACAGCTAAATGAGATTCTGTGCTGCTCCTACTCCTAGGTCTATGACTCAAGCCTCTTCTCTCATGGGCTACTGGCAACTGCTCTCTGGAAAATTTTTCAGGGTAATACAGACCCATTGCTCACCTTCAAGTTCAAAATGTCATCCAAAGCTTTGAAACACCCATTGGGTCCATATGTAGGATCTGTACCTCTCTGCCGTGGGTGCCACATTAACATGAGTTGCAGCCATTTCTCCAGTCTCCCAGCCAAAACACTGAAGGACCAAAACAAGAAGGGGATCAGAAGAGGTAAAAGTGCATTTGTAGTCACCATATGGCCTGGTCTCTGCAGGAGGACTGACATTCCCCCCCACCTCCCACCCCGATCACAAATGCAGTGTTTAGAAGGCAGAAACAGACTCACAACTACACAAGTCTGACAAGGGACGCAAGCATTGTTTGTCTCATGCACTCAATTTATTCACAGATTAACACAGTAAGACATATAATATAAACCTGGTCCTTTTGCGGAAGAAACAGTTTATCCCAGCATGGCATAACAGATTTCTAGTCCTTACCTGTTTAGATTGTTCGGGCAGGGTAAACTGCTAGAAAATTTGACTTCTCCAGATAAGTCTTCTGAAACAACAATATCCAGCTCGCTCTTCTGTCGCACTTTTGTATGCCTAATGAATTCAAGCAAGTACAATGGTGAAATAATCACCTGCCCTTCCCAGCCTGCATGTTAGTAGGCTCTTAAAGCTACTCTTGACAGATGTAATACAGATGCTGCTTTGGTTTCTGCTACCTGCCCTGCAGGAGTCAGTCCTGATCCCAAAAAGCAAGTATCAGGAATGCTGAACTCGCTCAGGTAGGTCAAACTCCTGTGAAGGGAGTCAGTCTCCATAAGGGCAAGGAACAGGGATATTATCCTAAGAATCAAGGGACCACACTTCTACTTCCTGTAAACAGGACAGTCGCATTGCACGCACTCTTCTTATCACCTGGCCCCAGCTCACTCACCATTGCACTGGCTGCCAGTTGGGTAGGAACGGTCGGAAGCCTGTAATGCACTCAAAGGCCAGCGTGCCAAAGCTCCAGTAATCCACTGTCACAGTATACTTCTGCTGTTCCAGCAGCTCTGGAGCCTGGGAGTTTACACATACATGACACAAAGCCACCCATCTCTTAGCTCTCTCTATCCCTTAAGAGCTCATTAACATTTGTGAAACAGATTAAAGACAGTGCTAAACGCTCTGCCTCTCACTAGCTTCCAGATCCTCTCAGAGTGAACAGCAGACATTATTGGCACTCCTGCTTCTTATTTATAACAGACATAGCTAGCCGACACTGTGAAAACCCAGTGTCAGCAAAAAACAGTCACCTCTGCTAGCTGCAGCGCCCCAAACGCACCCCATACCAGGACAAGTACTTCATCCCAGCCCAAAGCCTGATAACAGTTAACTCTATCCCACTGCAAAGTGGTAGCTGCTCTTCTAGCTGAATTCCTTCCTTACCAAGTACTGTAGAGTCCCAACAAAGGATGTGCATAGGCTACCCTGATCCAACTCCTTAGCGTAACCAAGGTCAATGATTTTGTGTATTAACTGAAACACACAACAGAGAATAAGAAAACTAAAGAGAAGTCCTGTTAAAAGCACACCATACAGCAGAGAAAGAAAAGCTCTTCAAAGGTATGCAGGAAAGGTGCCAACGAAGAGGCTCCTGTAGATTCCTAAAACCACAAAGTATGTAAAGTTGTCATTGGCTTGATACACACAGAGCTGGACACATGACTGCTAATTCAGATCTTTGATCAATCAGTACAGTCTGGTTCCTTCCTAAATAGTTGAAAGTCAAAATGTCAGGTGTTACCAGACGTCTAATACAACCTTTCATCTCAGCTGCATGCAGAATACTGTTTATCTGACACACAGATCTGAGCTAGCTGTTATCCCGGGTTGAGTGCTCTTGCAGAGGGACCATTGTAACTGCATGAAGCACACGCATGTTCCTCTTACACTTACTTGTCCGTGCAGGCAGAGACACCTGGTTCCTGCTTACCCTTTGCTCTCCTTGCTGCAGCACAATGTTCTCTGGTTTCAAATCTCTGTGGATGATCCTGTTCTCATGAAGGTACCTGAGAGCAGAAGCTGAGACACAGAAAAAGCCACTTGTAAGAGTGTAACTAACAGTACCTAGCATGAGCTCAGTAAGGATTCATTTCTACCTAGTATAAGCATGGCTTTTGGGTCAAATCTTGTACAATCAAACATACAATGAAACACCAACTGCAAGATGAAAAGTCGGCGTCAAACATTTCTGGACACAGAGTTTCCTCTTTGGGTCTTCCCTCATGCCCTTTCTATAAATTGGAATAACATTGCCTAGCTTCCAGACAGCGGGGACCTCCCCAGACTCCCAAGACCTTTGGCAGATGATCAAGAGGGGTCCTGCCATAACATCTGCCAGCTCCTTCAGTACTTTGGGGTGAATCCCATCAGCTCTGAAATCTTCCTGCAAAGCCTGACTTTGCTTCCAGAGATCATACAGTTTCTTTTTCCTCTTGAGCTCAGCAAGGAGTTCCCTGTTCAGCCAAGCTGGTCTTCTGCCCCGCTTGCTTGACACACTGGAATTGCCTGCTCCTATGCTTCTAAAAGGTGGTTCTTAAAAACTGACCAGCACTCATGGACTCCTAAGCTCTCAAAAGCAGATTCCCAGGGTACTCTGCTAAATAGCTCCCTCAATAGCTTGAAGTTTGCTCTCTTGAAGTCTAGGGTAGCAACTCTGCTGTCCTTTTTTCTTATTATACTGAAAATTTTAAACTCATTGCATGATCATTGTGGCCAAGACAGCCACCTACCATCACATCTTCCACAAATTCTTCTCTATTCACAAATAGCAAGTCTAGGAGAGCATCTTTCCTAGTTGGCTGAGTACTTGTGACAAGAAGTTATCTCCCACAAACCTCAAAAATTTTCAAGACCTGCTCATCACAGCAGTACGGTATTTCCAGTTGATATCTGGGAAGTTTAAATCTCCCATAAGGACAAGGGCTACCAATCCAGAAATTTCTCCTAATTGCTTATAGAATAACTCATCAGTGCTAACATCCTGGCTAGGCAATCAAGTGGCTATACTCAGCTTTTCTTTACCTATGTGTTTCTTCAACAGTCTTAACCTTGAATCCAAAAGCTGCTCTGCCAAACACTTTGTTCTCTCCTGTCCACAAGGTGTTCTTCTCCCTATTTCACCTGCAAAATTCTTCATAGCAAATTTCTATGCAACATACTTTCTCTGCTCAGAACCACTCAGACTCCACAACGGGCAGACTGATGAATTCCATCTATACTAGAAAGACAAAAATCTCATCTTAAGAATACACAAAGGCTGAATAAATGCCCTCTATTTTCTCACACTTGCTCAAGATAATACCTTAATATATCTCCCCTCCTGTGGATAAAAAGAAAAATCGTGGTGCTAGGAAAAGCAAAACTTGGCAGCATTTCCAGTTTGGGCTTTTCGGCCATGACTCAGGCCTGAGCCAAAGGGACTAATTTTTCTGTTCCCTGAGACTGTGTGTCCCTTCTGACAGTGTTGCGTTCCCAGATAGAGCTCTCTTGTTCAGTGCGAAATGATCCAGCTAGACTTTTAGGAGCTATCAATAATATAACTGTCCTTCTTCTGAAGGACAGTAACCCTAGAAAGACCAATTAGGCATGCACTGTAAGTGATCAGGAGAACAAGTTATATCAATAGTCAAAAACATTTCTTATCAGCTACAGTTCAGATCATACAATTGAAAATTTGGGTCCGTCCCTCTTCCGATACACACCCACAAGCATGTGAACACAAACTTTACTCTAAACATGATCTGCCATAGTCTCTGGTCAGCACTTGGTATAATTTCCTGGTCACTAAGGACTACAAGGATGAGGCAGCAGAATACAAATGCTATGGGAACACAAAGGATGAGAGATAATGCCTAACAGCTACACCTGCAGTAAAAGTAATGACAAATGTACATTTATTCTCTTGCCACAGCTCACTTTCTAAGCATACATCTGCCCCAAATGCACTTCTTAAATATCTTCTCTCTAAAACCTTAGCACCTGTCCAGTTTTGCCTCAGCTGCAACTTAGTAAGATCACAACATAGCTTGAGCAAAAAACTCCATCCCAAAAGTCTCTAGGCAGCACTTGGCAATCCTTGCACCAGAACTGTCTAAAATTCCACATAGTGGTTGCCCAAATGCTAATGGAAACCCACGGATCACTCACACGCTGAAGTTCTGATGATCAGCTGTTAAGCTGAGGGTGGAGACTGATGTGCAACATAAACTAGAGTCACTTGGCAAGTGTTCAGCTATCCAGAACCTTCCAAGAAATCCTGAGTGGCATTTTTGCTGGGCAAGAAAATCCATCTCTACATTTTCAAGAACAAAAATCAAAGATTGGCTCTCCCACAGGGAGGGTTGGCAGGGCAAGACAGGAAACAAGTATACTCTTCAAAGGTCAGTCTAAGATGGAGTCATTAAGGTCACTGCTGCATATCCTTAGAGTGGATTCGGCACTGAAAGGGCTTCTATAGTTCAGACAACTGAAGGTACTGCTACCACTTACCAATATCAGATAACAAGATGAGAATGGCTTCTTCCCGCAAGCCACAGCAATTCTCTAGCTGATTCAGGTACTGCAAGAAAACAACATAGAATATAGTCTTTCCCTCCTGTATCCTGAGTGAGGCTCGCAGTCCCACAAACTTGCATGGATGCAAGAAGTTCCAGTAACAGCAATGAAGTTCTCTAGAGGGACAAAACTCTATGGGATTGTGACCTCCAATAGCAGCAATTACAGTTTCAGGCCTTGGTCTAACCACATGGGAGGAGAAACAAGTGGATGAAAGAAGTCAGTATCATCCCCATTCTCTTCCTTCTACTTGCTCCATCCTTCATAGCCATTTCCCCTATGCCTGGCAGTATCAGCTCAAATCTCAGCTCTAAGCTCTGGGTTTTATCTATGGGCAGATTATAGCAAAAGTCAGAAAAACAGTAAGATTAGAATTAAAGTGTTATTTTTTCCTATGACAGATAGGAGTTAATCACTTTCAGGAAGGGTATAGCCCACAGATGTACCCTGCCCTACGATGGTCTTGGCCATACTCACATCCTGTTGCATACCCCTCACACATGCCCTCATCCTCTACATGCAAACTCCTCACAGTGTCACTTGCAGCCAAACAAATACAAAAAGTTTCAGAAAGCACTTAAGTTTTCAAAAGCTTATATCAAGGACCAACCCACCAAAACCTGTTGGTGCCATGACAAGAATTAGGAAGCATCAGGATGTGAAAACAGAGGCTTTACAGGGAAACTTCAATAGAAACCCTAGGATAAGCTAAGAAGCTGATCCCCCCGCCATCCCAGGGACCTCACCTTGCGGAGGTCTCCGCCTTGGCAGTACTCCATGGCCAGCAATGGCAAGTCATTTGGTGCAAGCTTCTGCATCCCTTCAGGGACGTCACGGGCTGCCACCACATTGGGATGGTTCAGCCTGAGGAGTGGAAATGAGGCAAGTACACATGATGAGTAGAACTAGGGTAACACCTGAAAGACGATTGTTCTGCAACAGCTATGCAGTTTCACATGCTCATGGTCACCACGCAAAGTCCTACAAGGACGTTAATCCTTTTAGAAACTGAACTAGTGAATTCTAAAGGTCTGCAATTCATCCATCCTTCACGGACCTAGCCTCATCCCAACTCCTTCCATTTCATGTGCAGTCAGTGCATTCCTTCAATGCACATGCGCAACAGAACTGCCCAGGAGCTACAGGAACGTGCCTTTCGAAGGAGTGTGACGCAGTCTGTTGCCACCTTCCAGAAAAGACCCAAACCACGATCAGACCATTGCATCCTACAAAATCAATCCAGCGCCCCGAAGGACAACCCAGCACAGACATTAAGCTAGGCAAAAGAGCAGCTACATAGCAGAATTGTATGCCATTGAAGGCAGTGGCAGAAGCGCCGAAGAAGGAAGTCTAGGACCCAAGACTGACGAAACACAATGCGAGGTTTTCTTCAGCGTGTACTTCTACGCCCCCGCAGCGGCTCGGGCACCCTCCCGGAAGAGGCGGCAAGCGGCCGGCAGCCTCTCCCACCATTTACCTCAGCGCAGCCGTTAGAGCCGCGCTCGAAGGCCGCCCGCGCTCGCCCGCCCCGAGGGGCGCTGACGCAACCCCGCCTGGCGGCCACTCCGCCCGGCCCGCCCCGACGGCGAGCGGGCGCTGGGCTCCGCCCGGCCCGGCCCGGCCCGGCGCGCCAGGCCGAGGGCCGGCAGCGCCCCCGCCCGCTGTCGGGCCGGCCCGCCTCACCTCTTCATGATCTGTATCTCCAGCGCCCAGCGGTCGCGGTTGCGCGGGCTCAGCTCCTGCCGGCACTGCTTGATGGCCACCTGCTCGCCGGTCTCCTGCGGACACAGCGCGGGCTCGGCTGAGCGCGGGCTCCGGGCCGGGCCGGGCCGGGCCGGGCCGGGGCGGCCGGCCGCCGCCTACCTTGTTGTGCCAGCGAATGACGTTGCCGAAGCCGCCAGTGCCGAGGCGCTCCTTCATCTCCCAGGGGCCGCAGGTCTGCGCCTGCAGGGCCGGCGGCCGGCTCATGGCGGGGCCACAGCGCTCCGACTCCTCAGGCTCTGGGCCGCGTCCGCCGACGTTTCCGGCTCCGGGGCGAGCGGCATCTGGCGCGGGTGCCCGCCCGCCCTTAAAGGAGCCGTGCTGCCCGGGCGCTCCCGGCCCTCTCGCCAAGCCCGCTTCGCCGAGGAGCAGCGTCGTCGCGGGCGTCACGGCCGCCGTCCTTTCTGGAGTCAGGGACTCGGGACATTTAGATATCGCATCCTCCTGGGTTGGCTGACGCTAAGCACTTTAATGCCACTGCAAAGACACCCGACGGCACAGGGAGGGAGGTGCACAGCTAAACCTGCAGCACGGCCAGTCGCATGCGCTGAACCTGCAAAGGCCACCAGGCACAGAGGTGTCCCCTTAGGGGGATGTGGGCCTGCTGTAGGATGTCACGATGACACACTTCATCACTGACATTAAACAGCCCTGCCGAAAATCCATCCTAAGACAGGATCAGCTTAGAGGTAAGCCGGTAGATGGTGCTTCAGAGAGGAGACACTATTATTGCTGGCTTTCCTAAAATATGTTAAGCACTAGAAATGGCACCCACACCACACTCTCTAGACAGCTATAGTTGTCCTTAAGGTGTGAAAAGCCAGGAAATAACAACTTCTGAAATCTTCCCCCATGACCATTACTTTGTCAGCATCTTTAATCTAGAAGTCCAGTAGCAAAGAGCTGTTATTTTTAAAAATAATATAAATTAGCCCCTGCTCACTCAGCAGTGTCCAATCATCTTTTTCTCAACAACTGGGAGTCCCTTCTGGAAACAGTCAAACGCAGCTGCCCTTAAATCAGATTTATGGCAGTAATGTTACCACCAGCACTGTGACTCTCAGAGAAATAAGTGTGATAATCTTGACATAGATTTCCATACAGAGAAGAGCTAAACATTCAGAGTAACCAGTGTTTCATCTTTGCCAATATGCAAAATAACCGTTGCCGTGCTTCCCAACTGAGGACTCTATGCAGCTACTTCCTGAAGATGGAGGTCCGCCACACACCATTTCTTATGTCTGTACTTATACTAAATTGTATCAGGAACCTGATTTCTAGTGAATCAGTTCCTAAAAGTTAGGACACATCCATTACTGTAACAATTGCATCACCAACAGTTTTCATAACCCAGCCCTAAGGTCAGCTCTAAAACTGATCATTCAGATTTGTCTGCCACACTTTGGTAACCTAGTACCTCGTGACCGCACCCTGGTGAGTAGGTCTTCATTTTCTAGGATGGACAGTATCAGCAAACATTTAACTCTTTGGTCCTCAACGTGTTATTCCTTATTTCTGTCTAAGGATCCTTAGAAGTTTTGCTCGTTGTCCCCACGTAACTTGAGAGCTCCTCTGACCATTTCTTCTCCCAGTGGCACTGTTCATGGCATGCTTTGCTCCACATGCAGGACAAAGATTCCCAATGGATGCCATGCAGAGCACAGCACACTGCTCTTGCTTGAAACAGGAGTTTCTCAGTACTAGGGCTAAGTCTACAGATTGCAGACCTCTGGTCATGTTCAAAAAAATACTCCTGTAAATTCACTCGTGACAGTGCCCCCTCACATTCCCAGAAGCATGATAGGACAGTTCGTCATAGGGGGTACACACAATTCTCACTGTCACTGAAGCTTAAGGTGTTCACCCGGGAAAAATTGTTTTGAAGACTGAATCCGCTCTCTGACTGAAGAGAGAAAGAATAGAATTAAGTGGCTGTAAAATCCAGCATGCCTCACTCACTTCAGCAGGCAAGCTTTCCTCCTGTCCCGCACAGACTCACTCCCTGATGCCCCGGACACAAGCCACCCTGTCCCAGATCCCCCCCAGATCCTCGGAGGGGTGGGAGTGGGGGAAAGCACGCCCTGCTGCCCGCTGGAGTCTCCACCCCCTCGAGTGCAGTTTTAAGTAGGACAGGAGCTGTTCAGAGAGATCAGAGCAGAGACGCAGAAAACACAAAACCAGACTGGCCTGGAAAGGAAATCATCAGCAGAATACAGAAGAGAAAAAGCAAAAAGGTAGGTACTACTCTGCACCTGTTTCAAAAAGTGCATTTCCCGTTCTCAACATCAATGGCATTGTCATTAAATACTATTAAATATTATTATTTAATAAATCCCACTGAAGCACCATGGTAGTTAACTAACTGAGCTATTGCCTTTCAGCTTTTGAAGAGATTCATAATGCTGGGTAAAGCTACTAGCTTTCAGTTGTTTCAAGAAAGCTTCAGCTATTCCAGGGAAAGGGCTGACAGCCTCAGGCGCTGACCAGTTAGCAGGGAGGAGTCTCCGGCACAAAGAACATTAGCAAGTGAACTTAAAACAAAGTAAGAGTTACGGACAAATATCTTGATGGTAAGGAGAGACCCAGTGAGCTAGCTGTGAACGGATAATTTATCGTCTTCCTGAGAGGAGATCAGACTATGCCTTTCACCTCAGGCTCCCAACCAGGATAATGGAGGGACAAAGAGGAGGAGGGCGGGTCTTCTTCAGTCTAAACACGCTTCTTTTCAAATGCGGCCAAAACCACAGGAAATATCGAGAATGATTCCCAAAACGAACCCAGAGTTTGAAATACCCATTTCCTCCGATGCCTTCGAAGACTACAGAATCTTATTTTTTTGTTTTGTTTTTTTAATTCTTTTCCCCCAAAGCGGAGGTCTGTCCATTGTTATATTTTAGAGAGAAATAGTAGAAGTCTGATACTCACCCGCTCAGTTTAGAAAAGGGATACAGAAGCACTTTCTCCAGGAGGCAGGAAAAGGCAGCAAGGATCTGCAGTCTTCTGCTTGAACTAGATCAAGATAGCTGTTCATCAGCAAGAGAGCTATTAGTACTACAGATTCAAAATCAAAGTATTCTGGAATGGACATACTAGGTTTTTGGGAGGCATACAAGGGGGGAGAGCTACTTTTAATTTCTATTAATGACTTTTTGTTCGAGCTTGATAAGATACATCCCTTTTTTAGGTCTTATTCCACATTGGTATAATACTCACACTCTTACTGCTTAGAAGGGCTGTTATTAATAATAAATTAATATGTGGGATTCAAAGTGTTCCTGCTGCTGATGCTTCAGCAAAGAGAGATAAATTTAGGGTATTGTGTATCTTTATGTCCTAATGTACCTGGAAGTGTAGAATCAAAATGTCAGAACACCACATCTAGGCCTCTGGCTTATTGCTAGAGTATTTTTGATGAGAGAGGAAGCAAAGGGTGAGAGCAGAAGGCACAAACTGTTTAAGAGAGCCCTACCAGAAAGCACATTGCTTGCAAGTTTCTGCTTGGAGTCTTGTAAGCATGGTATTTTTCAAACAGCCATATGGTTTCAGTTTGATAGGGCTTATCATTCAGAACATTCCAATTCACTGGCCTAAGTTGTACCTTTCCCAAAACTGAAAATAAACATCTGGCAACATCTGTTACCAGTTTTCCATGGCTAGTGAGACAGCAGCCAGGCTGCTGGATGGACAGGCGTCTCCCCATGGAGAGGGGGAAAGGAGGGGAGAAGGGCTGCAGCATTATAAGATAAGCTAGCCTGAACAGGAGCAGCAGAAGTAAGTGGAAGCAAGGATGTGGCATCTGATGCAAGACAACTTTAGGGAGACTATCAGTCACATTCTGCAGTATAAGCATGTGCTGTGTAAGACTAGAATCCGCTTGTATAGCGGACTAGATGGGATAAACTTGATTATAGACATAAACTTGATTAAACCATGCAGATGCTTTTTAAATAGGGACTCCTCCTTTCATGTCAGTCTCCAAGACTGAAATGCTTTTTTTTTTTTTAATTTAAAAGATGTTTCCCCCTCCCCCCTGAAAACTAGTATAATTTCCTGCTGGTTTCAGGCAGCTAGGACTTCCTCCAAGATATTAGTTAGGCCAGGTTTGCCACTCTGTCCTCCCACAAAAAAAAAAAAAAAATCCGATTTCACCAGTGTTGCCTTGTTTTTGGGGCATCTTAGCAGGTACCTCAGAAATGAGGTCTCAACAGTTCTTTACGGTGCTTCCCAGAGAGAAATTCTAAGAAAGCAGCTCAACTCAGATAGGTAGTTTCACTGAATGAACCTTTCCTTAACAAGGTCTTAGCTAGCACAATCTCATTTCTTAAAGCTGTCAGTAAAAACTTCAAGCTTCTCCACAGAGAGCAAAAAAGATGACCAGTGGTACTAACAATTAGAAAGTTAAAACTTTGCTGCTGTGGGATTCAGAACACAAACCTGCATCACTCCAATAATGAGCTACAGCTGCAGGGAGTAAGGATAATATAACACAGAGTTACAGCAGCAACTAAACGACTCTGGGTAGCAGTTCAGATCATCCACATCCACTTTGGGAACACTGCTGATCTAGTTCAGATTCAATTGAAGTCAATGCCTATTTGGAAATCACTCTTACAACTTTTAAAAAGGCTTGCTATACAATGCAAAATGCTTCCTCAGACGTGAGAAAGGGCTTGAAAGTATATAAAAAGTATACTACAAAATCTGCATACTAATACAAATCCCCGAGAGATGTTTTGAATTACAAGGATCTCATCATCAAGATGTGACCTAAAGACAAGACTTGGGAGTCACTAAGGTTCTTGGAAGCTGTTCCTGTGAATCTTTTCAGTCTGACTTGCAAATTAAGTCTCCTCTTTGTGCTGTCTAGATGAGAAACCACAGCCTAAACTATCCTGCTGTACTCCCAGTTCTGCTTCAGAGACTGGAAAATTTGTGCCTTTTGCTTTTTCTTTGAACAAATCTTTAAAAAAAAGCAAACCCACAAACAAACTCTCCCCCTTTTTTAGCCTTGAATCCCAATTTATGACTCATTCATCTGTCATACTACAATTTCACCAGCCATTATCCAGCTGCCTTCTCTGGCTTTATATAAACAGAGTCTGAGCTCCTAATTTCTGGAAGTAGTAGTTTTCTCAGATAATTGGGTTAGCTTTCTACTTGCTCAGGGATCATATAATGGAGATAATAAAAAGCTGATAGTATGGGAGACAGTGCCTGAATATTATTTTAAAGATTTGGAACTGCAGAGCAATCCTAGAGATTGGGAATGAAATTATATCTTCTTGCCTGCTACTCTACCTCACTTCCAGCTCTTGGTTTGTTAGGAGGCATTATATTTTCAAAGGAAGAGGGAAAATGGACCTCTGGTGCTGGACTCATTCAAAGCAGGGGAGTTCCCATCTACATTACGCTCTCGTGATTCATCATCTCGGCCATCTAGACTGACTGCTATAGCAGTCTTGGTTAGTACAGAGGATCAAGCTAAATCTGTTCACACTGGTGATTAGTTATGTCTCACTCAATTGTAAAAAAGAGCTACTGTTACTGCATGCAGGACTAACTATTACTTTTAGGAAGAAAATTATGAGTTCAAGTCAGGGAAGCTGTGATAAAGTTATTTGTTGTATTGTAAGAGTTCAGATTATGTAATAATGACAACTCCAGTCCTTAAAAGCTATTACTCAACTGTGAAAATCGATAATACCTTCCCAGTTTTTAATAGACGTATTGGCCCTTGCTATTTAATGCCATGTTTCCAAAAAGTCCCATAGGCAGAAGTTTCTAAACTTCTGACACTGTATAATCATTTATATCCATCTTACTAATTTAAGTTTTGCCATGAACAACCACCTCCTTCCCCCTCAAAAGAGAGTCCTGTTGGTGTACCAATAAATCCTCATTTAAAGTCCTCAAGTTCAGCAGCATTTATAAATATAAAATAGAACTTCACTAGCTACCAAACTCATGCTGCTAACGTCAGGCTTTACTGGAGTTCTTTTACATACATACATTTGCCTGATCTTTTACAGTTATTACAAGGTCGCCAAGATAAAAGAATAGGCAAAATACATGTCGGGGATTTTTCCTACAGGGATTAATAGAGGAGCCAGAAGCCCACAGCAAAGCACATTGCCTCCATAGGCAACAGACCACCTCGGAAAGCCCTTCACTGCCTTTGTCTGTCACATCCAGTGCATTTTTCTGCTATGAGGATGAGATTAGAAATGGCGTTTAGTACAGCAAGGGACAAAACCTGTGTTGCTTAGTTTCAGCAGTAAAATTTTGTATACACTTGAGACCACGCCGTGCTATGAGCGTGCCCCCTGCTGCTCAGAATTTTCTTTCCACCCAGTGGCTGCCCTAAACCCGTCAGCGCTTACACAAGGCGCCTGACTTCGGTGAGAGAAATAATTTTTCCTTCTTTATCAGAAAACAAACTGGGGGAGGGGAAACCAGGGCACAAGATGGTAGCATATCTCGCTGCAGTCACTGGCTACAGAAATCTGAATTCATGCTTCTGGCAAGAAACTTGCCTGCTCAAGGCCAGACAGAAATAAATTTTGCTATAGTAGGAAGAAATACAGCTGATTCATGGTACCCCAATGTCTCTCCTATGGCTATGTGTGGCCAGGTCAGAGCAGCAATTTCACCAGGTAGGAAATTAACTTCTGATGAGTGAAGAGAGAAGTAGATTTTCAAAGCAAATGAGATGAATGGAGGCAGAAATCCAGATTCATCCTTAACCCCAGCCACACCATACCAATTGGCAATCTCCCATAGGAGGTCATTGGAGGTTCTCTCCCAAGACTACTGCTGTAGGAGACAGACTATGCAAATCAGTCTGGAGGAAGAAGCAACTCTTCATGTGGGATGGAAGAGGGCTTTGTCTGAAGCGTAAAGCTGCCAAAGGGATTAGAGGGAATAAGACGTAGTTGTGACTGCATAGAAGTGACACAAGGAAAGAAACGCTGCAACGAATAAATGAGAACACCAGACCAAAAGCTAGCCTGCCAGCCAATTGCCATACTCCCCCTTTTTAGCAAAAGCATATGACAACAGTAGAAACTAAAAGCTCTAAAAGCTCAGCTGGGGAGAAGCTGTAGAAATATTGAAAATAACAGACATAGCAGTGCTGTCCCCACCTACCATCAACCAAAGTCTCCTTGCTGACGCATCCTCTACACAAGAGAGAAGCCCTCACTCTCACCCAAAGAGGCACTGCTGAAAATGCAAATCCTCTCAAACCACTATTATCACAGACTGATCCTTCAGCTGATTTTTGTGCCCCTGCAAGAGATCTCTTAGGTAGGCCTCAGCGACCTGAATCTCCATTAACACTTTCCAACCAGCATTACACTCCTTCATTAGACAAGTCCATCTCTCTAATAATGCACATGGTACTGTTGGCTTCCAGCAACCTTGGGAAAAAAAACTTGAAATTTACTTCTACCAATGTTAGTCCCCAGGAAACACTCTCCGAGTTTCCTCCAGACCTAAAAGGGTGTGCTTTAGCTTGTCGGGTTTCTAAGTTTGTCAAGTAAAAGCACATCTGGGTCCAGCCTGACAGTTTCCCCTGTTCAGGGACACCAGGACAGCTACACCAGATGGCTGAGAACTGCGGAGTAGAAAGTGTGTTTTAATGTAAAAAGAATTTTCATAATTTAAAACCTTTATTTAAACTTACAACGTTAACTCCATTCACACTGTAAAATGCCTTTGTTCAACATCTTATTTTTTCTTTTGTCTCTATAGATAACTTGAGATTTGGAGGTGATGTGGAAAACACTCAGAATGGAAGGCAAACTCCTGTGTCTCCTCCTGCTGGTGGGAGCAATCATAACTGCTCAATGCCAGGTAAGAGGCTAATGCATCAAATAATGCTCTTGCCATCCTCCTGCGTTTTTAGCAGCACTTCCTTACCATCGACTCCACCTGTCTGCATCAGACAGAAGGAGAATCTGGTTATATCACTAGAAATCAGAGGAAGGAAAACCTTACAAGTCGTCTACCTCTACGCTGGGATTTCCAGTAACGTGTTATCCTGGCTGGTTTTCATTTCAGTAAGCAAGTCTTCTCCAAATCTTCTTGGTGTATCTCTTCACTGTCACCTTTCACTGTTAGTAAGAATTCCATTGTGATCACCCTTTAATTTTCTTTCTATTGTCATCACCTTCATCATTATTCTCACTTACAACTGGACATCGATGGTTCCCATGTCCCCTCACTTTAAGCCTCACATTGCACAGCTGGAGTAAACCCTACACAATTTTAAAATCTTTAGTCTCTTTCTCAAAAAATTGCTATCCCAGCCTTCCTCTTTCTTTTTATGTTATTCTTTCTCTTGTGGCCTGATCAAAGAAGCTTTCTAAATTGGTTTCTTCCTTAAAACTTTATCCAAAATATTTTATTTAATTGGCTGCAGGAGACATATCTCTCAAAGGTAATCAAGCTACGAAGGCTTATGGGGAAATTGCATGTCAATGAGCAAAAATAACTGCTTGTTCACATTTACTTCTTTGGAAATTATTTGCTTGAACCTCCTTCAAATAGCAGAAAGCTGACAAGCTTTAGTTAGCACTTGCAATGCCCCAAGAGCACATAATCACTTCATGCATGATGTGAGTACAGCACATCGCAAGTTCACGTCACTCAGATGACGAGCAATTGCCTGGTGATCTGTGGCAACTCAATGATTTACAATTCTCGGTACCCATGCTGAGGAATTAAAGGCACTTTTCACTGTACTGTCTGACAAGGAGGGGAGACAGTTGCTCCGAGCTCCCCTAATTTACAAGGCCTCAAGAAGAGGACTGGCTCTTCGGAGGCACTTGTTCTCTCAGTTTTCTTAAGAGAGCAGTTACTCACAGAATTAACCTTCTTTGCTTGCAGGGCTTACGCATGCGTTTCAAACGGGGAAGCAGAGCTAGAGGTAAGCCAGGCAAACTACAACTGTGTTACCTGGAGCTTTGTGAACACAGAGGGGAAAGCAGATGATGCTGAGGGAATGGAGCCTGAAAGCTGTTTGTCATGGTTGTCTGGATGAGAGATTCAGAAGGCAAAATATCAGACCATTAATAACATCCACAACTCAAAGTACAAAGTTTTCCCCTCCCTCTGCTCTTCTTCAAAGAAAAAGAGGCTGGTCAATAGTGGAACAGAACAGTACATCCAGCAACACAGCAGTGAAAAAGATGGGACAATTGTGGTCTGAGAAGGAAAAAGGGCAGCCCGTTAAACAGATGCTCCCGTCACGGATACTTTTCTCCTGGAAAGAGAAGGGAGTTCTTTTGCTCAGCCAGGTCTTTTCCCTGAATCTCTCTAAAAGAGGATTTCCTTTCTCCAATTACAGCCATTTGCACAGACAATTCATCTGGAGAAATTTACCAGCACAGGGCGACCTGGCTGAGGCTCTCAGGGAGCAGGATAGAATACTGTAGGTGCGACAGTGGTCGGAGTCGCTGCCACACTGTGCCTGTCAGAGGTGAGTATGAAGAAGAAAAAGAGAAAGGAAGTGTGGGGTGGGGGTGAGAGATTGTCCATCTAATCATCCTATAGAACAACTCCACTGTCAGGGAAGGAGTTATCACACAAAAAACCTGGCTTAAAATAGAATAGGATAGAAATGAAAATACTAATATATACCGACTCAGGCAGGACTAAGCAGGAGTGGGGACTAAGGGTCTGAGAAAGGCTCCTAATAGTGTATGTGGAAAGACTGGTGCAAAGGCAGAATGTGAGCACTACACAAAAAGACTGTAAGCACATGACAATAACAGGTAGGCAGAGAAAAATAGAACAGGCTAAAGGAGACTGACGGGAGAGGAGAAATGGGTATACATTGCGAGCTTCTTACTTCTGTGAAATCTAACAGTATTTCCTGGCTTTTGCTTATTCCGCAGCCTGCGCTAGAACTAAATGCTACAACGGGGGCCAGTGTTCACAGGCATATTATTCCCCACAGCTCTTCATCTGCCAGTGCCACCAAGGTTTCTCTGGGAAGCAGTGTGAAATAGGCAAGTATACCATGTCAATTACTGTGGACAGTGCTAGTGGTTTTAACTATGCAGTCCAGAAGGATGAGGTACCCAGAAGCTGCTGCTCTATACTAGGCTTTCTGTTAGGTTGCCTCTTTTTATTCTAAAGCTAATACTACAAAGAACTTTTAAGAAGGACACCTGGGCTGTTCTCAGTGTCTTTTAATAAAACTCTAAATTTTGGAGCTGAAGACCTCCATGTATACTTACAGTCTGCCTGGCAAGGCATTTTCACCAACTTACTAGAGAAGACATCTGGGAGCCAAGTTTGAACAGAACACAGACTGGGGAAGCAGAGTTTGGGATGCTGTCCTTATAGTAACATTTTGTTTTCTTTTGTTCAGATACTGAAGTTAAATGCTACAAAGATGCTGGAGTAACATACAGGGGTACATGGAGCATGACAGAGAGCGGAACTGAATGTTTAAATTGGAATAGCAATGGCTTGATGGACAGGACGTACAGCAGCCGAAGAGAGGATGCTGCTGAGCTGGGATTGGGCAATCACAACTATTGCAGGTGAGGAGCTGATGGCACACAGGAGCCACAGGAATCAGCCCATTGTAAGAGCTTGGAGCAAAGGAACGGCTGTTTGCATCAGTCTAATACCAAGCAGAGAACACTCCGCACAGGTGCAAATATGGCACAGCCCACAAGCAGCAATTGCAACTTCTGTAGACATATCTGAACTTCAGATCTATCTAGACTGGACGCTTATGACAGACTACAAAATACATACATCTCTTACCCCATAGTCTTTCCCTTGTCCCTTCTCAGTGCCTAGAACTCCCTTTGTAAGCCAGTTTCCTGCAGCTCCAGATCCTGCTCAAAACTCTAAAATATAGTGCTTCCTGCACATGAACTAAACTGCACAAACAAGCTGTCCACTCCTGCTAGCTACTGACTATCTCATCCTCACCTCCATGTATGCCACAATTTTATAATTAAAATAGGAATCCAAACAACTAATGGTGGTTCAGTCCACATCTTCACTGCAGAGCAGGATTAAGTTACCGAACTAGATGGCAGACATGGGACTAATAACAATAGCTTTATAATAATGCATAATATCATAACTCTTTCAGAAACCCAGATCAGGATTCCAGACCTTGGTGCTATATCTATAAAGGCGGAAAGTACATCTGGGAACACTGCAGTGTGCCCTCCTGTTCAAAAGGTACGTGCACGGGGACAGGGAATGGACTTCAGAGCTTCCATGATTCACTGCACACATAGGGTTCTCTGTGGACTTGTGCTATTTCTGTAGCCTGAAAAGTTGAGACTCTTTAATCACGTTAAATCATGTTTCAGCTTTTAATATTTATGACACTGAGTGACTGAGATAAGTATAGCTAATATATAGATGCTTTGACAGAAATCACAGTTAGGAACAGTTGACGGGTTCACATCCATCGGTTAACGTGCAGCTTTCTTATTGAAGTTGGGAACATCAACTGCAAATCTGGAAGAGGCACAGATTACCGAGGCAGCCACAGTGTTACCAGGTCTGGAGCTACCTGTTTGAGGTGGAATTCTCGAATCCTTGTCCACAAGTTATATACTGCTTGGAGAAGAGATGCTTACCAGCTGGGCCTCGGTAGTCACAATTTCTGCCGGTATGTAGTCAGTTATAGAATTAAAAAAATCCCACCAAACTTTCTTGTGGTACTCTTGAGGCAGGGCTCTAGTCTTTTATGTGGGTTATTAAAGCACAGGAAATACATTACTGCTGGGAACGAAGCTTACTGATAATAGTCATTTTATTCCACCTGACCTATCTATGCTTCTTTAACATCAGACTCCATAAATGCAAATTCCGTGTGCCCCTAGGGCCCTCTGTATCTCTAAAAAAATCAAAAAGAGTACACTCAGGTCACAGTCTGCCACCTTTAGGTCTCCCCAAACTCCCTGCAGATCTGATAATACAAATAGCTTGTTTCTTTCCTGTGCTGCAGGAATCCTGACAATGACAGCAAGCCCTGGTGCCATGTACTGAAAGGAAATCAGCTCACATGGGAGTACTGCAACGTGCCTACTTGCTGTAAGGATCCTAGCACTCCTGATTCTTCTCCTTCTTTGAGGCATTACTGTTCTGCATGCCATTTGTATTAAACTCAAGCCTCTTACAGTACAATAAGAGCTGGAGAAAAAAAAACCCCAAAGCTTTTTGGAGTAGAAAGAGATTCTGTGGTTCCACTCTCACAGAAGTGCCTTTTTCTCTGCCAGAAAGGAAGATTGCAGAAATGGAGGACAGAAAAGGCAGGGTTTCCTTACTGTATTTTTCAAATCAGAATACAAGTTTCCTAGGAAACAGGAATGAGTCAGATACTAAACAGTTCATGCCAGGCTGCCTCAACATGCACTGACAACTAACAGGCTCTTAACCCAAACTCAAAGCAAGAGTGCCTGAACAAAAAACCTGTTTCTGGGTTTGTCATCCACAGCCACCTGTGGCTTACGGCAGCGCAGAGTACACCAGTATAGGATTAAAGGTGGCTCCTACGCAGACATTGCAGCTCACCCATGGCAAGCTGCCATCTTTGTGAAGTATCGCCGAGCACCTGGAGAGCACTTCCTCTGTGGAGGAATTCTGATCAGTTCCTGCTGGGTTTTGTCAGCTGCTCACTGTTTTGAGGAAGGGTAAGTTGAGGATTCAGTACTGTCTGGGGGAAAAATATCTGGAAAATGGAAGCATCCAGTATAGCCTTACTAGAAGGGTAAAAGTCTTGAAAAAAGCTCTTTATCCCAGTAAGTCATTTTACACTAAAGATTGTAGAGTTAGTTGTGCTGAGCATTACAGACAGGCATTTATTGGGCAAACTAGCAGCATGGCATTAAGGTACCACAGCAGAATATCGAATAGCTGAAGAACAAAGTTGTCAATACAGATGCAGAGCCATCTGAAACTTGAGAACAGCAAGGGGCTGGCAGAGGAGCTTTGGCATGATGGCTGTAAGCAATTAGCGCAAAACCAAAGGCAAATAGGACACATGAGGTCAAACTGCCTGGGTAATGAAGTAGTAATACTGCTAAAACAAGAAAAGCAGAAGCTCCAACAGCACATCTTCAAAGTGCAGGGAAGAAAGTAAGATACTCTTGTTCTTCAGCTTTAGTACAAATCAGCTGAAGATCGTGCTGGGTAGGACTTCCCGAGCAACTCCTGAGGAAAATGAACAAAAGTTTCAAGTGAAGAACTACACTGTGCATCAGAGATTTGACTCAGAAAATTTCAACAATGATATTGGTAAGAACTTTTCTGACCTCGTGACTGGAAAGTTGGCTCAAGTTTGTGGTTAATGAAGTGGGGATTTTTTTCCCTCTTCAGCTCTGTTGCAGTTGAACTCGGATGCAGAAGACTGCGCTATTGAAACAGACACTGTCCGTGCTGCCTGCCTCCCAACAGCAGAACTGCAGCTGCCTGACTGGACTGAATGCGAGATCTCTGGTTATGGCAGAAATGAAGAATGTAAGTAGAAGATACATGTCTACATGTACATAGAAGATACCGTGTCCAAAGTTTGGGTCCCCTGCCCTCAAAGAATTCAACTCTTTAGCATTGCTTAATGTGCAACCCCCTGAATTATTATATGGGCTTATATCAGCACTACAAAATGTATGCGTAAATGGGAGATACACAAAAACAAGCTTTGCTGTAAGTTATTTTATTCATCTGAGTTCTGTCAGCTGCATGGGCTACTAGAGTCTTCCTTGATACTCTCCAACAGTAGAAACTCAAAAAATGACACAATGGATAAGGTAGGAAAGACAGAAAATTTGCAATCAGGGCTGCCACATTTCTGCTATACTGAGTACATTTAGATATTGTCATTCTGACAGAAATCCATTTCTGTCAAGATTTAATATACTATGCACTTGCAAGTAGTTGCATTATTCTAAAAGATAGATTGGCTGTGCAATGATTAGCAAAAAAAAAAAAGCTGAAGAAATAACAATCCCAGATATATATTAAAAGGCTGGCGAAATGGTTTTTAAAGTGAACTACGACAAACAGGAATAAAACCTGTCTGAAAGTATACACAGGCTGACCTATATTTAAAACAAACAAAAAACCCCAGCTCTTATTTTACTGGCACTTTCTGTTAATTTATTTTTATTCTCTAACTTGTAAACTCTTTGAGACAGAGGCCGTGAAGCATCATACATAATAAGACCTAATGATGATTTGAACCCATAGGCTTTTTGGAACAGACTTGAAGATTTAAGTGTGGCATAAAGTGTTTTTAAAGTCCTTTTAAAGCTAGTCCTCAGCATTGCTTACAGAGAGTACAGGATAAACTCTTTGAGAGGGAAAGGATGCTGCAACTGTAATTCAAAACTAGACTGAAAAACAACAATCCTGCCAACTTTCAGCTTTGTGCAATTGCAGCTATGCAGGAGAATAAAACCAGCACCCAAAACAAACAAACAAATCCCTCCATTCCAACACAAGTGTACTAGTCCAGTTACTCAGTATTGTGCATGACAAGGCATCTGATTTTTGTTAGCACAAGTCTAATACTAAAAAGTCAGGATCCTCAGGATCCTGTTTCATACAGTTAGTGATTTTCATAGGCACTTCCTGTGACTTCATTTTGATTGATGTAATTGCGGAAAGACGACTTACCCATTCAAGAAACCCATCAGTCTTTAATTTGGAGCCTACAAAATCCTCTTTAGCATTTAAGCTTGCTAAAGAAGCAATATTCTCTCTCAACTAGATTTAAGCTGTTCTCACTAGCAAAGCAGAACCCCCAAGAATTAAAAAAGACCCTTTGGCAAGGAAATATTAGTTTAGCCACCCCCTCACCCCCAGCTACTTCTATTTACTCTCCCCTAAAATACAGAAACTGAACTGCAATTTTTTAAAAAAATATATATACACATACACATATATACACAGACATATGTATGTATTTATATTGTAATTTTTCTTCCAGTTTCTCCATTCTATTCAGAGCACCTGAAGGAAGGCCATGTCAGACTGTTTCCAGCCAGTCGGTGCACAACACAGCATCTAGACAACCGGACAGTTACAGACAATATGTTATGTGCAGGAGACACAAGGCACCTTGATGACGCCTGCAAGGTAAACCCAATTCTGTTCCTCTTTTCTTTTTAGGTCTGTCCTTGATAGTCTGAGCTAACCAAACAAAAAGCTTCAGAAAATAGTTTAAAGAAGTTCTGCATTTGGCTACATGGAAGTTCTAGTAGACTTTTGTTGAATAGAACAGAACAGCTGGCTCCACTTTCTTATTTCTTCCCCTGCCCCTCTTAGCTGGGAAAGCAGGCCACACTTAACCAAGCAAACCAGAACAATACAGACTGAAAATCCCAAATGTAGGAAATACCACAAAACTGAGCAGGAAACTCCACCTCAGCAGCATTTCCTAGTATTTTCTCTTATGCAAGTATGCAAAACACACAGCGGGAGGTTCTGTAAAAGGAAGGGGGTGCCACTCTACTGATAAGTGGAGAAAAGCAGCATAAAGGCCAAAAGATGGTGGAGAACAAGCAGCTGTAACATGAGGAAAAAGGAGGGCACACATTCAATCCACATCCTTTTGTTTGAACAGCTCTTTAATAATTTTGCTTTACTGTTACACACAGCAGTATAAAACACCCTGGATCTTTACAGCTTGAATAAGAGCACTCCTCTTTTTGTTCGTATCAACATCTCACCTACATGTCATAAATGAGCACCATACAAAGTTAGATGCTTTAGTGTTAGATTTTTTTGGGTCTCTCCCCATGAGAGGAGCATTGAGGGAGTCTGAAACACAAAAGTGGCTTATGTTGAAAGTGCTGTTACTAAGAGCTCTTGATTCATAAGCATACTACATAGGGTATTTCCATAGACACTAGTGCACCACTAAAGCCACTGGGGGGAAAAACAACACAAAAACAAACAAACAAAAAAGGAGATTGTAACTAACCTGCTACTTCTCTGTAGGGTGACTCTGGAGGGCCTCTGGTCTGTATGAAGGATGATCGTATGTATCTAATTGGAATCATCAGCTGGGGAATAGGCTGCGGCCGCAAAGACATACCTGGCGTTTATACAAATGTGAATCGTTATCTTGACTGGATTCACGACAACATGAAACCCTGAGAAAGAAAAATGAACTACCCAGTCTTGTGGCCATGCCCTCACAGCTTCCTTCTGGGTCCTTTAAGGATGCTGACAGGGCTTCCTGTTTGTCCAGATGCTTATGACTTTCAGTACAAGAGGAAGACAAACTGCAGTGTGTGGGAAGGGCACATTCTCAAATTACTCACCTTTCCTTATTACAGGTTATCGGAAGTTAACACTCCTTTCCCCCCACATCCCCAAGCTTTCTCCTTGCATCAAATCACATGAGTACAATTAAAAATAAATTTTGGCCTGAGAGAATAAACCAAGAGAGAACATCATGCATGCCATGAGCAGCTATGTTGTTTTGGGAATGGGTGTGAACTGAAGGCAAAGGGGACAGATGTAATTTCCTGAAAACTTCATCTCCCTCCTTCTTATTT
Organism: Calonectris borealis; assembly: GCF_964195595.1. Taxonomy (NCBI): domain Eukaryota; kingdom Metazoa; phylum Chordata; class Aves; order Procellariiformes; family Procellariidae; genus Calonectris; species Calonectris borealis. The sequence continues at coordinate 5,121,452 of NC_134338.1, read as the reverse complement.
GGCTAAATTTGGAAGACATTCCAGTCACGCTTAAGCTCTGTCCTTATATCATTTTGCTTCGATTATTTAAGCTGGTTTCAGCTTGACTCCAATAGAAACAGCAAAGCTGTAGGCAAGGGGTGCTTATTTCCATATCAATGTACTACTTGCTTTTTCAGTTTGGAACTGATTCATTACCAGAGTCTGAGCTTAAACTCTGAGCAAATCCAGGATGGCATGCATGTTAGGACATTCTATTCTTCCACTTGCTTTTCCCCCTGGTAGGAACTAAATATTTAAATATATATGGAATAGGTAAGAATCTTAACACCAGCCTTATCTGTCACGGAATCAACACATTACTTTTTGACTATTAAATCTATATGCATTGTCATCTGATATGAAAGCAGAAGCTCTTTCTTTAGCGCAGCAGGGCAGAACAAAAGTTTAATGCTAGCAGTTTTAGATGCCTGCTAGATTTACATCTACAAGTAAAGATCAAGTCAAATGTCACAAGGCTGCATTTGTCCTTTAACAGAAGACACGACAGGTATAACCAAGTCACTGTGAACTAGAATCTCTGTAATCAAGCATTACTTACTTGCATTGCAGTTGCCATGTGACACTAAGTGGTATCTATGCACGTCCTAAGAGCTAAGCCTCTTTGAGAGATTCTCTCTTGTCCAATTGTTTTATAAAGTAAGAGAAAGCAGGTGTGACTACAATTTTACTAAAGGAAAAAATTGTATTGAGGCTACAAAAGGAGTTTAGCTTTCGTATCCATCAGGCATTGTAGCTAGAAGACTAGTCTGTGGTATTTGGGAAATTCAAAACATTATAACTCGAAGTGTTTACTCTCACAGTTTTAAGGTGCTCTCTGATGATCTACTAGTACAGCCTTTAGTCAAATAGAGAAGCTTATATAATAAGTAAGTACAGAAGAGAGATTTGGTAAGGACGTCCATTACTTCCTCAAATGGGTTTTGTAAATGGCAACTTTACAAATGCTCCATGTCTTTCTAGCTACCAGCTTAGAAACTGACCTCAAAGAGACGTTCTTTAATGTCCTCAGAGAAACGATGGTGTAAGTCCAGTTAGTTTCAGCAATGAGTCCCATATTCCAGCCAGTGGAAGGGGAAAAAAAAAACCCAAGATGTTTATTAAAAGAGAGTCACACTTCAGGTTTTTTGGTGTGATTTTTTGTTGTTGTTAATTGTATTTTATTAAGTATTAACCTTGAGAAAAAAAATTAATTTCCATTCCTCTCCCCTGAACCCATTTCCAAGTGCTGCTGTGCCTTGCTATCCTGGCATTCACAAGCCTGCCAAATATTTGCAGCCTGTAAAGACCCAAAACTGTTCCAATGAGTAATACAGGTAAGTGTCCTCAGGAATGCAGCTTTTGTTCCACAATTAAAAGGCTATTACGTATATTATTTGAGCTTGATGTGATCTAACAGCCACCAATAAAATGTAACTGAACCACACCTGACACTGGTATCTTTTAGAAAAATACATCCTACAAAAATACAAGTTGCAGAGAACAGACACTACCTGCTCCTTGAAAATAGACTTACATGAAATATCCAAGGTGACAAGAGAGCTACACAAGCCTTAGCTGCCATCTCTGCATTGGTTGCTTCCTTCCATCCTGGTCTGTCTTCTTTGACATCTTCTCTGCAGCTGACTTAAAAAAGGGCCCAGAATCAACTCAAAACTTTTCCAAATGCTTCTTTATCCCTCATTTAGTAATAGATCCTTAATCTGGGAGATTTACCAAATCCCAGTCCAATAACTAGAACTTATGTTCTCTAGCCTTACTTTAACTTCTTGCGTTTTCATTTCTCTAAAGTTGTTGCCACCTAGCTCAGTGCATTTAACTGCATTTCTCTGGCTTGTTTACCCATTACATCCCTCCTTGATAAAAATCCCCAAGATGGTTTCCATCTCGATGACCATCAGCTTTTCCTCCTCTTACCCTGTTTTTTCCCCCCTACTTGTTCTCTTCCAGCACACAGTAGCACCATCTTGAGACAAGATCTACGACAATAATGACTGCCATCTGCTTGCCTCATCTTTCCCTTCACTTTGCAGTTGATATTGTCATATTCAAGTTCTTTCAGAACTTGTCAGCATCAGCATTTATTGTAACTGAAGTACACAGCTACACCTCACATTTCCCCCCAAAACTCTTTATATCATCATCTACCAAGTTCTCTCACTGATTTTGCTCCCTGTTTCCCCCTTCTGCCCTGCTTCATCTTTCATTCCGTAGGAACTTGCAGCCGTCTCAGACTGATAGAGAAAGCTTGTCATAAGGGCCAGACACCCTTATGCATAGAAGCAGCTTTTCAAGATCTCGAGTAACATGAATCACTTCAGCAGGAAAGAAAAGATACTTTAAAAAACAAAGCTACAAAGCTAAAGGACAATATCAGTACTTGAGGAGCAGGAAGGTGAAGAGGTATTTCATTGTCTGCATAATTAAAGCACAGCCCTTAGCTGGCTACCCAAAACCCTACCTAGTAAACAAAAATGGTTCAGCTGCATTCCTAAAGACAGTTTCACTGAGGTTCTAGGAAGAGCTCAGCACTCTTTCTGGGAAACACTAAGAAAAATTACCAATAAAGTAATTAATTTTAGCTTTTCAGAAAGTGACTTAGTCCCAAGCTTACAATCCCAATTGCATAGACATTTATCTCCCTAAGGCACCCACTATCCACAATCCAATTAGCATAATTTACCTTCCTCCTCAAATACCAACTATCTTTCTTGTAAAGCCCAGACAAACCACTCTGAAATGACACTGATGACATGTAAAAATGAATTTTATTGATGCCCTTGCTGAAGGTTGCACTGAACATGCTCAGCAGTAAGGCCACCTGCTATGGCATTCATCAGTTGCACTGGAACTTGCAATTCTACAAGCAAGATGCCACTCATCCACTGCAGGTATCCATCACATGCAAACCAGAATGTATGTTATCCTTCGTTTAGGGTCACCTTGTTCTGTTCACAAGCATGAACTGTACATGCTGGACTCCACAGCCACCTGACAGATGCTGTAGTCACATGTACAGCAGCTTAGGGACAGGTTCTGCTGTCGCAGAGAAAACATATTGGCATCTAGTGGCCAAAGAGCACATTACAGACAATACGAAACAGTGCAGATGCCTCTCATTTCATATTTATGCTGTATAGAGAGATGCAGCACGGACTGGAATGGGCAGATGCAGCAACAGCTCCTGCAGAAGAGATGGTCCCAGTAAAAAATCCAGCGTAGGCTTGAATCCACCTGCACAGCATCTGATTGATACAGGAACTGAAACGAGGTAGGACAGCCAGAAACACTACAAAGGTACCAGGACACAATTATCTCAAAGACAGACATCAGTGAGCAGAAGAACAGCAGTATCATCTTCATTTGTAATAGGCAGGCAGAGACAAAAAGAGGTTCCAACAAGTTACTAAGATAGTGATCGTCTTCATTTAGCCACAACTTCAGTTTCCATCAGAGTGCTATGTCTCCACAAAAATTCTCCTGCCTCTCTGTCTCTTCCCCGACTCTCCAAAGAAGCTAGGAGAATCCCTACCTTCAAATACTGATGAAATAAGAAGAGAAGCAGAATTACATTCACCACCCATCAGTTACAAGATCACATGTGCTACAGTCATCCCTTCATAAGATACCATACTAAGATTTGGACGGGTTTCCAGTTTATCTACAGATATTCAAGATACTTGATGACCAAAATGGCTTATGAAATATCTAGAAAAAGTAGCCACTTCTTCCCTTCCTCCCTCTGTGGCACCATCCCCAATCTCAGGCTTCTTAACTTCCCATCCTGGGTGGGATAATCTACCTTTCCTCTTCTTACCGTCCCTTTGAGGCAGAATGGCTAAATGATCTCTCTGCTGCCAAGAGGTCTCCACCCTAACACCCAGTGATGGAGAAGGGCAGATGCCAGACCATCACACTGGAATTGAAGTTTGTGGAAATTCAACTTTGTATCATCTACAAAGGGATAAAAGCCAACCAAAATATAAGGAAGAGGAGTACAAAAGGCAATAAATCCCTAGAATTTCCTTTAAGACAGCAAAATGAAGGTGATACAAGCTTACATAGCTAACTCACTAATCCCAAGGGACCTGAACACCTCTCCCATCTGCCACTGTTCCAAATACTTCAGACTCAGCTAGGGATGAGATGGTTTCAGGTCAACCTTACTTCTCCCTGCTCCCCAGCACCCTAAGCACTGGCTCTCCTGCTCATGCTACTACAGGCAAGGGAGCAACCCTAAACAGATGGATGGGGTAAGAGGCTGCATCCAACAGCAGAGACAGGAGAAACAGGAAAGTGCTCTTCCTCACTATCAGGATCCTCTAGGTTCGGACTTGGAACTTGCCAGCCTTAGTCATGTATTTTATCCCCTTGAAGGGCTTGTACTTCTCCCCATACATGTCCAAGCGATTCACCTTCAGTCCTAAAGGCAAACAAACACAGCGTAAGACTGCTGCCACAAAGCAGACAGGCCTTCAGGATAAAGGAACAGAAGATCATACGACAGGTGCAGAAAGCATAGGGAAAGTTTTAGCAAGCAGTAAACAGAACAAAGAAAAGCTGACAACTGCTAATTGTCATAATCGTTCTTTACAAACACATCCATACCCTAAAATTCTTTATAGGTCTGTAAGCATGAAATGCAAGGAAATGTAGATAGGCTGTTTCACAGAGCATCAGAGAGAACAAATCCATGTATCTGTAGTTAAAGCACACGATTTTTTTACTTGAAGAACATGTTTCAGATAGAATGTACTTCAGAAGGCCTGCAGAGCTACTTCAGCTACGTGCAGAGCGAGCACTGACATAGCAGAGAATATTCAGCTTCTTTACATGACAGTCACTTACCAGATATAGCCAGCTGCTGAATTTTAAACTGCAGGTTAATGGTGGGGTTTTCATCTGGTTTTGATGTGCCAGCTTGCAGGGTCACGCTCCCCTTCAGGCTTGGCAGCTTCTGGGGGTTTATTTTCCCCACATCCCATGACAGCAACTTCAAGGAACAGAAAATGCAGCAGTGAAACAGTAATGCTCTAACACTCTCTCTAAAGAAGAGTCCCCTTCCAATGACAGCTTTTAATGTTTCTTTATGGAAAAGGTCTTTTCTTAGTATCTTGCCTTTCATATTGGACAGACACAGTACAGGCTTAAGGAGCAGCTGCCTCGGACCTTTGTTCTCCCTCTCTCTTTCCATGAGGTTCCCCAAAAGCCTACTATGAATGATACTTCCACTACTTGTGCTACAGGTCCCATTTTCTATGTGTAACAGTGACAAAATAATGCAGAATTGCCTCCTTTCCAAGTGGCTGAAGCAGTGTTGCTTGAGGCTCTACTGTGAGTAAACCATCAAATTTAGGTTTGCAATAGGAAAAAGTTAACTTGGGGGGGGGGGGAGGGGCGGGAAGGCAGGGGAGAGCAACGACCAAACGACGAAACCAGACTAACCAACCCAAATCCTCAGTGTCTGCAAAGGACTAAGTCTAATGTGCAGTACTAGGCATGACAACTAGATATGCAGAAGTCTGTAAAGCATCCACCAGATTAATGCCTCATCATACAATACCAGTTCTTGGATTTTCTGCACACACCAAGCAACCAGAACTACAATCCACTCAGACACTGAGCTATTTGTTGTGGGGATTAAGACAACTTCTAGTATACAATTGTCATCCCAAGTTCTCACCCCAAGAAAAGATACTGCCTTCAGAAAAGCAGTGTTCAAGGAAATGTTCATGTAAGCATGAACAGCTCAACTTCATTTGCTGAAATAAGGAAGATTAAAAAAAAAAACATCCTAATTTCTCTCTTTCCTCTCACCTTTGTAACTGGATCGAAGATATGTGTTCCCTGAGAGGGTGTGAGGGTCATATTTAAGACACCTTTTGGCATCTGGCTAGTGACCATCACTCCCTCTACAGTCTTCCCCATAGTCTGCTTCGGCCCCACTGTGATCTCAAAACGTCCCAATGAGCTGCTATCACGGAAACTGATGTTGTGTTTAACGTAGACAGGTATTGCCACAAGACTAGAATAAAGACAGGAACAGAAAATCCTTGTCAATCTCTCACCTTCATCTTTTTTTTCCTGATGCAGTCCTTGCCTTCTACACTGAAAACATTGTAAAGCAATCTCCTTAAAAGAGATAGAAATCCTATGCCCATTTGTTTCATCTAAGAGTGAAGTCAGAATCCTGTTTTCAAGTCTTAATTATGCTTTTTTTAATCAAGCTTGCCGTATCTTAGTTTTCTACCTCTCTACAGAACAGGTAACTACATCCAGTATAACAGGAGACTTGAGCAAAGGATGAGGAATGTTTTTGCATGTCACAACCAAGCTGGCAAGTAGTTCCAGACAGCGCAGTAGCACTTGAACTTCATGTTTGTGCTTTCGGTTGGATTTGCCACTCCTTTTCACCTATCTAAGTCTGACAAAGTCTAACAAAATGCTTTAGCATCTGTAACCCCTATTAGTACTTGGTAAACTGCCTCTAGAAAAGAGCGCAAACAGTGGACAAAAACTTGTAGTTCTATTAAGAGAGATGTCAAAAAACCAACAAGATTATCAAACTATTGTGTTTTATTCTTAAAGTTTTTTATAAACATAGGAAATCAACAGCTTGATTACTCCATACTGCCTAATTCTTTCCCTCTCTAGTTTGTTCATCTGCTACTAGTCTTTGAAAAATGCTGGCTGACCAAAAAGAAATGACAGAATCATTGCACCAAACAAGGAGAAAACGTGTTTTAAAAAAGGAAAAGTGCAAGGTACCATGCAGCTCTACTTCATTTGGCACATGCCACCTGATCTTTAAAAGCAAATCCTTTTTTTTTTTTTTCCCTAGCCAGGAAGATCCAAATTTCGTAATTCACAGCACTATATTCATCACCTACTTCTGAGCACTGACATGATAGGAGAGCAAGCGAAAATTTCCATCAGGTGGAATGAAGGAGAGTATTCTCTCTGACTCCCAGCGCTTAAAACGCACACATGGATGAAAGCTGACATCATCCAATAACCGAGGGTTCTGAAAGAAAAGAAAGTCACAAGGTTAGTGAAGGCAGTACTACTTAAAATAACCTCTTCTTCTCAATCTTCTATCCATGAAGGGCCTACCATTCGATGCACTCTGCCCACTTGAAGGTATCTACATTCAGACATGTTAAGCTATTTGATGCTGTTACATCTGTGCGATAGCAGTACTCAATAACTTCTATTCTATTTTAGAAAATTCAGTCATGTCAAGTAATTACATTAGAATCATAGAATCATACAGGTTGGAAAAGACCTCCAAGATCATCGTGTCCAACCGTCAACCCAACACACCATGTCCACTACACCATGTCCCTAAGGGCCTCATCTACACGTCTTTTAAATACCTCCAGGGATGGTGACTCAACCACTTCCCTGGGCAGCCTGTTCCAAGGCCTGACCACTCTTTCAGTAAAGAAATTTCTCCTAACGTTCAATCTAAACCTCCCTTGGTGCAACTTGAGGCCATTTCCTCTTGTCCTATCGCTAGTTACTTGGCAGAAGAGACCAACACCCACCTTGCTACAACCTCCTTTCAGGTAGTTGTAGAGCGCGATGAGGTCTCCCCTCAGCCTCCTCTTCTCCAGGCTAAACAACCCCAGTTCCCTCAGCCGCTCCTCATAAGGCTTGTGCTCCAGGCCCTTCACCAGCTTCGTTGCCCTCCTCTGGACACGCTCCAGCACCTCCATGTCCTTCTTGTAGTGAGGGGCCCAAAACTGAACACAGTATTCGAGGTGCGGCCTCACCAGTGCCGAGTACAGGGGCACGATCACCTCCCTACTCCTGCTGGCCACACTATTTCTGATACAGGCCAGGATGCCGTTGGCCTTCTTGGCCACCTGAGCACACTGCCGGCTCATGTTCAGCCGGCTGTCAATCAGCACCCCCAGGTCAGCTTTCCAGCCACTCTTCCCCAAGCCTGTAGCGTTGCCTGGGGTTGTTGTGGCCGAAGTGCAGGACCCGGCACTTGGCCTTGTTGAACCTCATACAGTTGGCCTCGGCCCATCGATCCAGCCTGTCCAGGTCCCTCTGCAGAGCCTTCCTACCCTCGAACAGATCAACACTCCCGCCCAACTTGGTGTCATCTGCAAACTTACTGAGGGAGCACTCGATCCCCTCGTCCAGATCATTGATGAAGATATTGAACAGGACCGGCCCCAGTACTGAGCCCTGGGGAACACCGCTCGTGACCGGCCGCCAACTGGATTTAACTCCGTTGACCACAACTCTCTGGGCTCGGCCGTCCAGCCAGTTTTTTACCCAGCGAAGAGTGTACCTGTCTAGGCCGTGAGCCGCCAGCTTCTCTAGGAGAATGCTGTGGGAGACAGTGTCAAAGGCTTTACTGAAGTCCAAGTAGACCACATCCACTGCCTTTCCCTCATCCACTAGGCGGGTCACCTGGTCATAGAAGGAGATCAGGTTGGTCAAGCAGGACCTGCCTTCCATGAACCCGTGCTGGCTGGGCCTGATCCCCTGGTTGTCCCGGACATGGCTCGTGAGCACCCTCAAAACCAACCGCTCCATGATCTTCCCCGGCACCGAGGTCAGGCTGACCGGTCTGTAGTTCCCCGGATCCTCCCTCCGGCCCTTCTTGTAGATGGGAGTCACACTGGCGAGCCTCCAGTCGTCCGGGACCTCCCCAGTTAACCAGGACTGCTGGTAAATGATGGAGAGCGGCTCGGCAAGCTCCTCCGCCAGCTCCCTCAGTACCCTCGGGTGGATCCCATCCGGCCCCATAGACTTGTGAACGTCCAGGTGGCATAGCAGGTCATTAACTTCATCCTCTTGAATTATGGGGGGTTTATCCTGCTCGTCGTCCTTGTCTTCCAGCTCAGGGGGCTGAGTACCCTGGGGATAACCACTCTGACTACTAAAGACTGAGGCAAAGAAGGCGTTGAGTACCTCCGCCTTTTCCTCGTCCTTGGTGGCAACGTTCCCCCCCACATCCAATAGAGGATGGAGATTCTCCTTGGCTCTCCTTTTGTCATTAACATACTTATAAAAGCATTTTTTGTTGTCTCTCACGACAGTGGCCAGGTTGAGTTCTAGCCGGGCTTTTGCCTTTCTAATTTCCTCTCTGCACGACATTGATGCATATTCATAAAAAAAAGATAGGATATCTGCCTAAAGCACCACTGTATCTCAGAAACTTAGTCACAGCACACACTAACAGTACTTTTAACAAAGAATCTATCAAAATAAAACCTTTAGGCTCAAAGTTGCTGAAGTTCACCATGAGTTTCCATTGTCAGTTCCTTCTCTTTTTGTTTGGCATACCCAGGTTCTGATCTACTGGAATCCATCAGCGTGAGACTGAGATCCTAGTAGCAGTGCTGAGAAACTCTTTTCAAAATACTTAAGTAAAGATATGGCCTTGAGCTTTACCATAAAGGAGAGAGTAAGGTCTGGCATCCCAGTCAGCTTGACACAAGCATCAATCACCCCTTGGATTTCAGCAGTAATTGTAGAACCTGCAACAATAAAGTAAACATGGGAGGTTATGTGAACCTGACCAAAAAAAATCCCAATGTGGAAAAACTATCAATGGGGAGGAAGGAAATTTATTATCTTTATGAAATGTCTTGGCTCATTATGTTGCCCGCTCAACATTTTTCTCATTCCCAATGAATTCTAGACAAGACGCATACAAACAAGAACCACTGACACCAGCAGTGTTCATTTTAATGGACAACGACAATAGCTCCCAACTCTAACAAGACTAAGGTGCACAAAAACTAAGGAGATAGTACTATGTACAATTTTCACTCACATTCTATTTTCACAATATAGAATTGCTTACAAGACCTCAGGAACAAGGACAAGTGAAAACCTTGGTACCTCTCTAAAATTTTTGACTGAATAGCACCTACAAGTTGGCAACATTCCAGAGTAAGAATAGGAATAGAACTTCCCACACTTAGATGAGGGAGCTCCTCTTTGAAAACCTAAATCTCTCTTCAGGCACTATCAGGACAAGTTACCCTCATCTTAGCCAGAAGCAACTTCCATACCTGATTTGTCAATGATTGCATCTATCTCCTCAATCACATCAAAATACGCCTCATTGTTGGTATATTTTACACCAGTACGTCTCCAAGGCACCACTGATAGCTGTCCAGTAGGAAGCTGGTCACCCACATTAGTACTTCCTGGAAAAAGAAAGGCAATCACAACCACCACAAAAGTTAGACAATGCTCCAGAGCAAGTTCCTTGGCCTCATATAACTTAATTGTAATTAATCCCCAAGAACCTCTATCTTTTTGTAGGAGAGCAATTACTCCTCCAGACTCACCATTTGTATTCTACAATTTACATCTCTCTTACATTCAACTCTAAAACATACCACAATAAGGCATGGGGAAGTGTAACTAAAAAACACAACAAAAAGCCACCCCAACAAAAACTAACTCATCCAGGAAGTTATGTCATGGCTGTAACTGGAAATTAATGTCTGCAGTTTGGTTTTTTTTTTGGGGGGGGGGAGGAGGGGGAAGGGAGGGGCGGGAAGTGCAGCTGGTGCTGGAACTGGAAGGAACCTCAAAGCAAAGCATTAACACGGGACTCTGTAAATACACCTATGCTGGGGTTTAGAATGGTATGGGACAACACAAATTTTCTTCACCCGTGTCCTAATTTACTTATATAGGAATATTGCCACACAGCCTCCCCAGTTTATCTAGTTTTTGTTTCCCTGTACCTGTGATGGTGTTGACAACTGTTCGCAGGATAGTGGGAGGTTTTATCAGTTCCTTAAGAATATTAGACTCTGTTGCCAATGGAAAGCCATTGTCCAGCATCTCCTCCAGCACCTCATAAACCACCACAACATTGTCCTTGATCATCACCTCTGAACAGACACCAAAATAATCCTGTGCAAAAGAAATAACTACTCAACAATCTCTGAAAGAGAGTCTTGGTGATCATTCAGTTCAGTGTCCTCCCATACAGAAATAAATCAAGCCTCTTCTTGGAGGAGGTGAAACAACACTGAAACTCCATGTATTAGTACAAGCACAGCAGAGAGACTGACCACTCCAACAGACATGTGCAACTCTGAGCATACCTCTGCCACTGCCCCAGCAAGCTGGCAAATCACCGCATCATCATATGCTCTTATTTCCTTTCTATATAACAAGATTCCCCCTGATAGCTAAGAGATTTTTTAATTGGCGCTTGAAAGTGGCTCAATTGCAACCTATTAAGCAGCAATATTAATAAGAAAAACTTACTCCCTGGGGCCACTACTGACTTGCGTGCAGTGATGCCTTTCATTAGACTCCAGTATTATATATCCTTCTTCAGCTGCCCTAGTCTTTACCTACAGTACTCTCAATATTTTAACTATGCAGCACTGCTGTGTGAGGAATTCATCCTCTCCTCATCAAAGCTTTTCATTTACTTTTGTTATAACTCTCACATACATATAGGCAATAATACAATTATTAACTTCAATTCTGTAAATTTTTTTTAGAATTTATTTTTATGTGGAATATAGGGGAAGTAAGCTTCAACCTCTCTGCATATTCTGCCTAAGTCCATGTTTGTTTTACAGGAGAACATTTCTGAAGTTTTTTCATTCTGATACTGCTTGGGGTGTACAGACTGCTTACACATCCCAAGATGTATTAGGCTAATAGCAGAAGTCCAGTATTCTGAAAAGTCTGAAAAATAATTCTATCCATGTAACAAAACTCTCCTTCCTCATAATTTGAGGCGTATAAAGCAGAACCTCAGAACATGACTCATAAAAGGTCCACAGACCAGTTTATTCCCCAGCTTGATTCCTCTACTGTTTCTTCAGCTCCTACTCCAAAACAATAATTAGCAATATTAAAGTTTGCAGTAAAAATATACGACGTCAAAATAGTAAATCTGTAACACAAAGTAGATATAGAAAACTAAGTGGAGATCTTTCAAGATTCAGCATATGTTATAGGAAGTAGTCCCAATAATTCAGCAATTTTTAAAATTGAACATTTAATTTGTTCATAGTTTTATTCTATGGGGACTTCATGCATCCTTCTGGAGAGCGAGCGAGCGCGCGCACGCACGCAAGCAAACACAAACCTGAGCTTCTAGTTACTTAGAGCAATTAAAGAGATCAGGCATTCTGCACAAAGCTGTTTCTTTTTCAGACATACCGGATTTTAACATACGGCCAAGCCTCATCCCCTCACAAAAAACAAGACCTAAATGACTGACAGTACATTTTCAGCCTGAACAGCCAATCCAGTCCCTGAACTCAGTGAGACGTAACTCAGCTTACAGTCATGTTCTGCTTGGCACCTGGAAGCAAAAGCTCACATGATACTTGTTTGACCAAGCACCCACATTTCCTGTATTCTGGTAGGATGCTAGTCACAAGACATTTCAAATCCAGACTACACAATCCTGTTACTAGCAGGCAGAAGACAGACATCTTCACTATTTCCCTGAACTGGCTGGCAGTCATGTCAGCCATAGCACAGAGGGAATATGGCTGCTCTGGGGCAACTCCTGTGACTCACTTCTTTAGGAAGCAAATACGTTTCCAAGAAATATCAGTAGATGTAAGCACATAGGTAGGTTATCACTAACTGATTAAAGCACATGGCTATGAATCGCAAAAACGCCTCGTGAGACAAGGCCAGCTTAGTCTTACTTCACAGCTCCTAGAAGAGACAAGGCTGCAAAACAGAAATATAACTCTTGACTGCTGAACGGTCCTTTCTGTGAGCACAGGCTGATCTCGAATCCATCGTCATCCTAGGCAGTACATTCCTAACCACCACAAACCCTCGAGACCCACTCTGGATCCTCGCAGGTACAGGATGAGAATTAAGAGACAAGAAAAAGAGAAAACTAATCGCTGCTAACCTGAAGGGCTCCCTTTTCTCCCTTCCGCCCCGTTCTCCTTTACAACACGGCAGTGACCTGGGGCTCCTCCTCACCCAACCTCCTCGGCACACGTTAACTAACCCTTCAGCTACAGCAGAAGCAGCTCCCCCTGCTCGGCCGCGCGGGCCGTACCTGGAAGGTATCGACGACGCGGTGCAGGAACTCGATGACGAAGAGAGGCGGCACCTCGCTCTGGATAACGGCCACGAAGAAAATCTTGTGGCGGTAGACGCTGAGGAGGTAGTGGTGCGGCGTGGGGATCACCGGCGGCACGTTCTCCGCCTCCGAGGCCCTCTCCTGCGCCTCGAAGAAGTAGTCACAGACGGAGCGGCTGACGACGCTCTTCCAGTGCTTTTCCAGGAAGATGTCCCCCGAAGCGTTGATCAGGAACAGGCTGTGGATCATGACTGCGGCGGGCGGGCCACACGACAGGGCCGTCCTGCGGCGGGAGCGGGAGCCAGGCCTCCGCTGCGCGCCCGCGCTGCCTCACAGGCCCCACCCCCTCGCGCTCGCGTCCTTGCTGCCACAAGCTCCACCCCCCGGCGCGCGGATTGGCAGCGCGAAAATCTCCCCCTAACCCCTCCAGGCGGGGTTTGGCAGCGAGCTCTCTGATTGGGTGACCCACTAACAACCACGCCCGATAGGCCGAGGAGAGGCGTGCGGATGATGACGCAGAAGAACGGCACGCTGCGGTCAGCTTCGATTGGGGCAGCAGCCTGACCGTGCTGCAGACGAGTTCGGGAACGCGGCCAGCAACGCCCCACCAGCTGAGGGCCCCGGAAGGGGCGGGTCGCCCCAGAGCGCGCGCAGCGAGCCCCGCCCCCCGCTCACAAACAGCACACGTCACCCGCCGCGGCCCAGCAGGGGGCGCCGCGGGGCACGCCCGCGCGGGGACCTCCCGGGCTGGAACTGCGGTGGGGGGTTGGCTGCGCCTCGCCCCGCCTGCCGCCGGCCAGGCCGGGCCGAGCCCGCTCGGCCCTCGCTCTCCTCCCCGCGCTGTCACAAACTTCCGACTGCTCGGGAGAGTTAACAGTCCCGGCTCCTCGCACGGGGAGGCTGCTGCACGTCCCCCTTCTCCCCGATTTGAGGTGCTCGCCCAGGCTTTCCAGATGGCGTGGTCAGAACTGCGCTCCACTCCACGTTGGAAATAACAGAGCCTGCGGCCTCAAAAGCGATGCCTGCTTCTAATTTTTTTTTAAAGGTACCCTTTGTTAGGGTAGACATCTTAGCACAGTCTATAAAATGTGTTAAGTAACCCTGTTTCTACAGTGAGGAGCAGCTAGTCGAATGTTTTCCACTGTACTGTTTTGCTGGCTCGTTCACCGCAGAGTAATAACACTACTGAAAACACAACCCAGCTGGCATGAAAATGACAATTGTCATGCAAAATGCATCTAAACTCTATGCCAAGTGATTCCTTTGCATAATTAGAACAGGTGTTTCATGTTCATAAAGCAGATTTCTGGACTTCTAAGTCAGGCAGATGCCATTACAAATAATTTTCCAATTTTACTGCTCTGCCGGGAACAAACATAAATAGAAGAACAACAAAAAAGAAGTTTCTTCTATCTCATTAAATAAGCTGCCTAAGGATACAACCTTTATTACATGGGAAGGAAGGCGACTACCTACTGGTTAGGACTGCTGCATAAGCACTGAAAGACTCGGGTCTGAGGTTTTACACCTGACTGTGCTCCATGATTGTGGGCAAATCTTTTAAGCAGTGGTATCACCGAGTCTGGAAGATGAGTGAGCTGAATAGACTGATTATGTCAGAACGCAAAACTGCACAGTTCAGAGTTTATATTAGTCTTATTTTCTATTGATATGTTGTGGCTCTTTTTCCCCAAAAATGGGGCGGAGGTCAGTTTATTTACTGTGACATTACCTTTCACTAATACTGTATGCATACATCCTTATTTAAAGGATTAGATAATTCAACATGCACTAGATGAGCTTTTTACTATAGCAGAAAATAATGAAGTAGAAATGACCTATACATTAATTTCTCTTTTACGGTCATGATTTGTATCAAATGTGTTTTTTAAACATCAAATAATATTTTTAAAATGTCTAATTCAAATTAATGTAATGAATTACACATTTAAGAGCAACAAAGGGGTAATAAGTTGTCATTTAATTGCAGCACTTCTAAATTTAAAATAATTATTTATGATTTTAATGTAATCACTTTACTTTTAACACAAAAGTATTGTAAAGATTATTGTATCAGTCTATGAGACTCTTGGAGACTGTATTAATGGGAGTCATATAGGTATCACAGACAGAAAGCAGCAGCACATAGTTAAATTGACCAACAACGTAAGGCCTTTATACATTTGGTTCTCCGAGAAACTCAAACTTTTCTGTTTTTAACCTGGACCTTAAAATCAACAGTCATGGGATATGTCTTTTCAATACACTTTTATTTTTTTGTCTCATGAAACACAATTCAGTTTTGACTGTATTATACATTGTTTAAAAACTGCCATTTCCCTCTGACTGCTTGTACCCATCATCAAAATTGTTAGTATTTTACCCAATTCATGAGGTTGTCACTTCTGTATTTTTGCTACGGTTACTTCAGTTTCTTTAGCCATCAAGAACATTGGTGCCAATACAAAAGCAACCATAGGGTAAGTAATTATTTCTGCACACCAAAAGAAAAGGTTGATGAGGGAAAAGGGGAAATAGGTTTCTGCTTTAAAATCAGACAGGTTTATTGAAGTATCTTGCTGGCACCTGCAGAGAACAGTTTGCAGTTACACCAGTTTACTGCTGCAGAAATGCTGCCTGGCTGCTTCCAAACTGTTAGCACAAAGATCATGTTTTGTTCTGAAGTCAGTCTCCACAGTGGCTCGGGAGCTTATATAAACTAGAACCTAAAAGGAGAACATGGCAGATGCTGCCAGAACAGAATTTCATTTTGCTGGTTAATTTACTGACAGCCTGCAAACTGCTCATTGAAGGGTACTATACTTCAGTTACACTACATGAACCCTCAGAGAAACCTGAGCACAGTCAAAGAGCAGTGCTACAAAATGGTGTTGCCAAATTGTGCACTGGCTTTATGATAAAACAATTCCTTACCATTTGTAGTTTGCCATATGCAGGAATTCTGATGATTTAACTGTTAGCCTGTGCTGTGAAAATAAAAAAGAGAGTAGAAGAAAACAGGCCATTTTTAAATTTATAATAGTCAACAAAAACAATTAATTTTGCAAGGGTGCTAATAATAACCTACTGCCAATTTTGAAACCGAATAGAGTCTACAGACTAATACTCTGTGTTGCAGGAACACAACTGGGTTTCACTGTTATGTGCTGAATCCTCTTAGTCTTGCTTTACTTTCTTATCTGGAAATTACATTTGTATCTCCACTAGCTTTTCTGAATATAGCACCACAGCCTTATAATTTAAGGCACTGGAAGCCATGCAGCACAGAACCACCCAAATTTTGAAGACTCAGGAAGGGGTGGAAGAAGAGATTAATTTGTAGGGAAAATCCAACTCTGACAAGACAAGGCCAGACCTCTATAGCCTACATGGCAGAAACAGAACTGTTTGTACAGTACCTTGTACAATAGCATCTCAAACACCATTGGCTTCAAGTAATAAGCCAATTTATTCTCAGTGAGAATGCTTTCGCACTGAAAAACCTATTCTGTTAAAACATCAAAAGCATTCCTTTTGCTCAAAAGAGAAATTTCTCACCTCAAGACACTAAACAAAGCCATTCAGAAAACATCACAAGTTTTCTTTATCAACTCTGTCTCCATAACGTTTCAAGATTTTATTTTTTCTTTTCTAAAAAGGGAAATGGTGAAAAATGGCTACTTTATAATGTGTGTACACACAACTGGTAAACTGAGCCAGAGGTTAGAAAAGGTTAGAGAATTGCATGCAGCACATAGCCATTCACGATGGATAACAAAATGAGATTCTTTCAATCAAATATAACCTAGGAGAAAATGCTGTAAAATGAGAATTTGCTCTTTGCTCATTTCTGCCAACTTTCAGCACATGCTAGTCCAACATTATACCTCTGCAGAGCAGAAGAGAACCATGCTGTTCTATGAATTAGCCAAGGGTGGACCTGTGTTCTCAGACAGACCCCTTTTGATTTCAGTGACAAACAGCCAGCTCTGCAGAGCCAAGACCAAAGCACCTAGATAGCTCCTGAGTTATTTCTGTGTAGAACAGCTAATGTTTTGGCTGCATATTTTTACTTTACAAACTAAAATGTATCAAAGATGTCAGAAAGTTACACAAATTACCTCACAAAGATGCCCAAGGATAGAGCAGTCTTTAAACGTATCAGCTCTCCAAGCTAAATGGTACCGTTATTTCATAATTCTACATCACTTCGGTACCTTTAAGTCAGAAAAACCCAGAGTCACTGTTCTAAACGCAAGCTTAATTAAGCCTAAGAGATGGATTTCCTACCTTACAGGTTATAACCATCCATTACCAGAGTACGATCGTTAGCCCAAGCCCTCCCGCCGCTCAGCCGTTCCCGCCCGGTTCTCGGCGGTCGGAGCAGCCGGTAGCCATACCCTCGGTCGCAGCCTCGCGGTTTCGGAGCGCAGAGGGTTCCCCACAGCAGCAGCGAGACGTCTCCGCCGGCAGCCGCTCTCGCGGCTCTGCTGTTTCCAGTCAGCCTTCACCGAGCGCCGCCGCCCTCCCGCCCCGGCCCCGCACATTCTACCCGCATGGCGCCGCAGGCTGCCCTCGGCAGCTGACCCCGGGGCGGCGGCCTGGCCACTCCGGATACCCTAGGAGCGGCCCCGCCTCCCACCGTCGCGCGCTCCCGCCAAGGGAGGCAAGAGCCCGGTCTGCCGCAGCTCTTCCCGGCGGCGGCCGCTCCCGCCCCGCCGCGCTGTTCTCCGCGCGCGCCCCCGCCCGCCGCGGGCTGTTCCCCTCCTACGCCCCCTCCCCCCGCCGCAGAGCTCCGGACCCAAGATGGCCGCCGTGTCAGTTTCGGGCTTCGCCGCCGTCCGGCCTTTGCTTCTCGGTTCCCGTCTCTCGCAGGCCTCGGTAAGTAGCCCTGGCGGGACCACCCCGGCTCGGGTGCCCGGTGCTGGGGAACTTGGGGACAGGCGGTTGGCGAGCTCCGTGGCCTGGGGAAGGGGAAGGCCTGCTGGGCGCTCCAGGCTCGCGGCCTGTTCCGGCCCCGCCGCCGCTCTGCGCCAGGCCCGGACCCGGCCGCCCGCTCCCCTGGGGCCCGCCGGGCCTACACCCTGGGGAGGCGGCGGCCACGGCACGGCGCGGATGAGGCGGTGCAGGCCGGGGGGTCGCGGGCTGAGCTCGTCTCTGTCTCTAGCGCGAGAGAGCGCGGCTGAGGCGGGCGCGGGCCCGGCCGAACCGGTACGAGGAGCCGGGCTGCACTACCCGTTTCCGCGGGGGTGAAGAACGGTGTGGGGCCCGGCTAGCTGTCGGGGCTGCGGCCTGCGCCCCGTTTCTCCTCATTCCGCTGGTGCGAGGCCCTCGACTGAGGGCGTGCGCCCCTCGGAGCGTCGCGTGCGGGGCCTGTCCGGGATGGGGATGGGGATGGGGACGAGCGGTAGCAGGTGCAGGGGCCGCTTGTCACGCAGATAGCGAGTGAGCGACCTGGCGTTGGGACCGTCCCGGTATCGCCCCAGCCTGGCCGGGCGGTTACGTAACGTCCTGCGCACGGAGCTCTGTTGAGGACAGAGCGCTGCGTCCTCCTTGGCCCCGGAATCCTAGTGTGCTGGGGCACTCCGGGAGCACAGCTTCGCTTTGCCAGGCAGGCAGGTCTCGGGGACCATATTTCCTTTTACATCTGTTGTTTGCGGGGTAAAAGAACTCTAGGCAAACACTGCATCCTTTCTGCTCTGAACAGTAGTTCAGTACTGGCTGTATGGAGCTGTGCAATTGAGTCTGATGTCTGTGTGCAAATGTGTTCTGTGTGTTGATAAATTCTTCATACTCACTAGAAAGCAGAATGGGAGAACTGTGTTCACAACTAGCTCGTGACTAAAACTTCCCTTGCAGAAAATCGTTATTCCTTGTAATAAACAGTTTATAAATTCTCGGTTAGTGTACTTTTGCAGTAGAACTTCAGCACAGGATACTGTTATCACACTTGGAAAAAGTCTTTGTTAAAGACAACTAAAGGCTGTGAAGTATAGCCTCGTACCCTTCCACCTGCATCTTTAATTAGCAGTGTCATAAGCATTCCTTCTTCATTGTGTATGGTCACCTGTTACTTTGTCCTCAAGTGTTTTCAGTGTGCCTCATCTATACTGAAGATTATAATGTTGCATTCTTCTTTTCTATGGTCTCTGGAAGTGGAACATTTAATTACAATCTCCAGCTGTGTTTCTTCACTTTTCTTCACTTTTTTTCTTGATGGAACAATTGTCATAGCTTTTCTTAGCAGGAGGGAATCAGACCTATGATTATGCTCCTGGAAGAGCTGAAAGTTTCTTGCTATTTGCTCAAGACTCTTGGCTATTCCTACTGCTTTCTATTGAAGTTTCAGGCAGTGTCTTCCATGTGCAAAGATGAAGAGAGCTGCTGCTTTTTTAAGATCTTTGTTGTGGGTTCCTCCCCCCCCCCCCAAATATTAATTTAAGTTGTGCTCAGCAATGATATAAAACTTGGTATAGAATTTATACTGACTAATGGATTGAAATAAAAAGGGCACACTTTTTTCTCTAGGTTGTATGGAATTATTTTAGTGTTAAAGTATGCTTTTATTAGTAGTGAAGATAAAACCTTAAATATTACTTCAGTGTTTCAGAACTGTAGTAGTGGATTAAAACTCTGCTCTGTGTTTAATGAGTTAATGTTGGCTGCTAATTTTTTTTTTCTTTTTTTTCTAACTGTTCTTTGGAAATCTCTCTCTTCTTGTCTTCTTCCAGGCCTAATGTTACAGTTCTTCTTACTGTGAGTGTGCAGACCAGAAGCTGAGGTGAGATATGCTGAAATCTTTATACCTTTGTGGAAAAACTTTCTCTGAAGCTGCTACGGGATTTATATAGAAAGAATAATTGTTTTGCTTTCCTCTCTTCAGAGTGAAAACAATAATGTTTGAGAAAGGAGGAGTAATTCAGAACAGAAAACGTGTATGCTATGGTTAGCTGGTTCCCATCATTCGAGAATCTGTTTTCTCATCGTGTGAAACTTGTTCAGCATCGGGATAAAGGATAACGACTCTATGGATATACAGAATTTTTCATCATGGTAAAACTCGCCAACCCGCTGTATACAGAGTGGATTTTGGAGGCAATCAAAAAGGTAAAGAAGCAAAAACAGCGTCCTTCAGAGGAGAGGATATGCAATGCAGTGTCGTCTTCGCATGGTTTGGACCGCAAAACTGTTCTGGAACAGTTAGAGTTGAGTGTTAAAGATGGAACTATTTTAAAAGTCTCCAACAAGGGTCTCAACTCCTACAAGGATCCTGATAATCCTGGGAGAATAGCACTTCCAAAGCCTCGGAACCATGGCAAGTTGGATGGTAAACCAAACGTGGACTGGAATAAACTTATCAAACGGGCAATTGAGGGCTTGGCTGAGTCTAGTGGCTCATCCTTGAAGAACATCGAGCGCTTTCTGAAAGGTCAGAAAGATGTGTCTGCATTATTTGGAGGTAGCGCTGCCTCCATTTTTCACCAGCAATTACGATTAGCTGTCAAACGTGCTGTTGGCCATGGTAGGCTCCTTAAAGATGGACCTCTGTACCAACTCAACACTAAAGCAACCACTAATGCTGATGGGAAGGAGAGTTTTGAGTCTCTTTCCTGTCTCCCTCCAGTGTGTCTCCTTCCCCATGAAAAGGATAAGGTAAGACCCAGTTTGCATAGGCATTTTCTTGTGATTGATGAAATGTGTCAATACAGAGTCGCAATTTGAGGTCAATGATTTGTTTAACTTGCATCTTGTAAGTTAGAAATGACTAATGTTCATTTAGGATCCTACTGTGTCCAAATTTCTAAGTGCAGTCAGAGGAAGCGTAATAGATTGTAATTTGTACTTTGGACCTGAAAACTGCAAATGAACTACTGTGGGGAATTTACTTCTTAACGCTTCTGTACAGCAGAATTGAATTTATGATAACAGGCTTATTATAGTTATGTTAGCAAAACATAGGAAGTAAGCCTCCTCACTTTAAGGTGAGGTGGATTTGCCAAGCAAACTTGAGATCATCTCATATTTTCACATTTTTATTTGACTGCCAGTTCAGCTTCTTGTTTGAATACAGATAACATAGTGAAGCGCTGATTAGCAATTGCCACCTAATGCTGTCGTAGAGGCTTTCTTTTTTCACAATGAAAAAATTACATTCTGTCCCAGAACAGCTTTGTTGTGAAATAGGAAGAAAAGGTATATAGGATATAGCAGTTGAAAAGAAGAGTGAAATCAGAGGATACAGAGAGCATGGAAATGCTGGAATGAATACTCATGGACTTCTGTTCCCTTTTGTGTGCCCCTCCCCACCCTTCTTAAATATAGTTCGTTATACAAACTGAAGTATTTTTCTATTGTTTTCTCTTATTTTTATGCTTTTTTTCCCCTCCTTTCTTCCATCTTTGTGCATGCCTAAGGTCTTTGACCCTCCACTCCAACCTCAAGATGAAGTTGTTAGAGTGAAATTCATACCCAGACAGTATCTTTCCTGTCCTTGTGCTACTGTGAAAGCAGAGTAGAACGGAAGTCTGTTTATTGAAAACCAATTTGCCAGTAATTCACATCTTTGCACTGCTAGTCTCCAGGACTTTCAGAATGTGAAAATTATTTTTTCTGTCCATAATAGATACATTTTTCAGCAGTGTTGGAAATTTTTGGTTGTTGTAAGTATCCTCTTCAGGAATGGGTTCTTCGAGTGTGTGCTGCTCATGTTTTTTCAAGTCAGCTTCACTCTGGTGAGAGGGCTGCTTTATGATCTATTAGAGTTTGAAGACTTAAAGCTACTGTAGGAGTCTTTTTCCTAAAAAAATCCATCTGCGCAGCTGCTTTATCACCAGTATTCTAATTTAATTGTAGGAACTCTACTGTGGACACAGTACTTAACTAGTCAGAGCGTTGTGTTGTGGGCTGATGGAATGTAGGAAATAAGTATTACTATGCTTCCTCTATCCTTTTTTCAAGTGTTTCTGTCTACAAATGTTTCCTATGTACTTCTCCAACTATATCTGTAATGAAATCAGTATAGCTGTAAAATGGTATGAAAACTGGATGTAAACAATCTTGGTACATGAGGCAGCTGGATTGAGAGTGGTAGTAACAGTGGAAAATATTATCTGTGCATATTATTATTAACATGGTATGTTTTGCAGCCTATTCAGTCTTCTTGTAATGTGCCAAAACTCAGGACTAGCTTGATACTCTTTCAGATGAAGTGTTCCCTGGGGTTTTCTTAAAATGGGACATATCAGAGTGGTGAATGGTAATATGAGCTGCTATAAATACTGAATTTGGTCTGGGGTTTGTCTTTTGTCCCCTGGAAAAATATGTGTATCAAGTTCTTGTGTGTGCATATGTGCATAAATATAAACACATGTATATGTATGTGAGTTTTGGGCTGTTAGATATGCTCCCTAATTCCTTTCCACCTGCTCTGGTCCGAGCAGCTTGAACACTAAAAGGATTGTTAGTAACATTAGAATACACAGTAGCTATAGTAGAAATTTTGCAATAAATTCTTTTGATTTTTTTTTCTTTTTGTGTGTTTTAAACTAACATCTTAGATTTCTGCTCTTCATGTACCATCTCAGTGCTGTGTAACCCATGCTGAGTTTCATACTAGTTTCTTAAGTTGTTTTGAAGATACAATATTAAAACATCTATGTAGATTCTGCCAGCATTAATTGACTTTAAAGTCAGTGGAAACCAAAATACCAGTTCCTATTCTACAGGATTTTTAAAACAGTTTGTTTTTTGTTATTTGTGTTAATGGCAAACACTATGTGATAATCTTCCCTCACTCTACTGTTTTGTGTTAAATCTCAACCAGTTATGCAGGTGCAAAAGGCTTACTATGCTGTAGTAATTTTCTTGACTTATTGGGTGCTTGAGAGGGTGAGGGATTTTTTTTTTTCTTGGTGGTGGTTGTTGTTTTGGTTTTTTTCCTTTTTCTCTTTAATGGAATTATTGAGCACAGTTTCTCTGGGAGAATTGTGACAATGTTTCTCTTGATTCTTAGAAGAGCCTTGGCAACAACATGAACAAAAGCTCAACCTCCCAAACCTGAGAAATCCTAATGACCTGTCTTTTGTTTGCTGTTGTTAATCTTTTATCCTTGCACTATTTGGTCTTTAACATCCATTTAAGAACTCTCCATGTATCATATGGTCCAAATTTATGAATCTTAAAGGTGTAATATTTCTTCCTTTCGTTTGCCTAAATGTAGCTTCCACTCAGCTGCGAGTGCTTACCTGTCTGTTTGATAGTAGTGTCACTATATTTAGATGCCTAGAAGTGAACATTCAATTCTGGATATTTTCCTGTGTATTATGAAACTGAGTACTTTGCAGGAGGTCTATGAAAGTTGAGGTTTAGATTTTTTTAAACAAAATAAACATAAAGTAGCACTACAGAAGCTTTGTTTAGTAAATATTATTTGCTTTTTTTCAGATCTTATTTTTTATCTCAGTGTTCTGTGAATACCAGATTCCAGCGTTCCAGGGCAAAAAACCTGGCAAGTTATCATGGTTTACCAGGTAGTAATGACGTGCTGCTGACCTTACGGTTTTGAAATCCCTGGCCTAAAAACACTATTTGGATGAAAACAAGCAAACAGGAAAAAAAAAAACCTGCTGATGGGCAGAGCTCAGTGCTGAAATTTGCTTATCTGTTAGTGACAATGGCTGACAGAAGAGTTGTCTTTAATTTCAGTTTTAAGTGCTATGTGTGCCTTCACTTATGTATAGGCTTTATGGAAGTGGCCTTTTCTTTCTTTTCAGTCTCCTGTAGTTTAGAAGCTAAAATGGGAATTGCAGTTAAGAGCTATTTTTGCATTCCTTGTGACCTTTTGGACTAAATGCTGGTCTTGACTTTGGTGTTGTTTCTATGATAGGTGACAGACTGTAAGATTCGCAATACCTACCCCTGTTGTGGAAAGGAGGAAGGGGGGGTGGGTGGTGGTAAATTGTTGCAATACCTAAAAGTAAAGGGAGTTCATACTGAAATTGTAATGAAAGAGAAGATGGTTGAGTTGCTGCCTCTTGGGTAAGTATCAGGCAAGCACTATCCCTTCAACATAGCTGGAAGTGAGGAAGTGTAGATGTCAGGCCTCCCACATTAGGTCAGCCAAAGAGGTGATAAGCGTGGAGCAAAGAACATTTGGCGCTGCGTCCACCATCCATCAGTGACATCTGGAGGGAATGAGCAATACTGTGCAAGCTAGACTCTAAAATAGGTAATCCCACTGTTACAGTGCAATTTCTACAGTGAAGCCCTGATTAAATATGCATGAAAGATTTCTTTAAAGTATAACTGTCACTTCTGTTTCACGTGTAATTAGTATACTTGCAGGCTGAAACAGGATTTTTACTTTTTAAAGTTGTTTTTTTCATGAGGAAAAATTGCTGTATGTCAGTATACGTTCAGAGAACAGTTTTATTTCTTGAAACTTCCTACTAATTATTTTAAAAAATGCTTTTTCTGAGGTGGGAGAAAAAATTCTTTGATGCTGCTTTGGAAACCGTAACTTATCTTCAAATGAATGCCATGTACCTTTATATAGCTGAGGGCAAAATTTTTTTTGTCATCTTTATAAAAGCTAAACAGAATAAACAATGATACTGTTTTAACATATACTGGCTATTGAGATGTCTTTGGGAATAGAAAGGCTTGACACGAGTATGCAGAAAAAACTTAGAGAGTATCTTGGTTAAATTTGCTGGGATATTTCACCACTTGAATGTGTTTTTGGTTTTGGGTGATTACGGTTTTTTTTGTTCATGATTGGAGCAGGTGCTGTAGAGATGATTTAGGAGGTTAATCTTATTCGTACTGACACCTTGCATCTCTGCCAGAGGTTACCACAGCCATTGCAAAGATAAGGCAAGTGGTGTTTCGCTCCTCAGCTGCTGCAGTTTGTAGACCAGTTTATTACTATTAACTGAAATTGTTGGTTTAAGTTAATGTTCTGTATTGTGAAATTCAGCTGCTGCTGGAGGGAGAGAATCTCCGATGAAGGGACAGAGGGGGCAGCACAGGGTGGTAGCCTCTTTAATAATCTCTATTGTGAACTGTCATATCATCAGAGGCCTTGGTTGCATGTTATTGAGTTGACCACGCAACCTGCTATACCTTTGTTTTATCTGTACCATTAATACCTTTATTTCTTTGCTTGCTTTTTGGCACAAAAGATGGGTTGGATTTGCCAGACAAGAAAGACTGATTTCTCTCTCTTATAGGCACTTAGTTTGAAATACTCTATTTGTGCATTTGAAGCCGGAGTATCTGACGCTTATGTATGGCTATCAAATGCATATTACGTATTTAATTGTGAGAAACTTCTTATGCAGTTGTGTGCTGCATCTTTAGAATGCTGGGGGAAGGGGTTGCAGATTGCAATACTTCAAGAGTCTCTTTTGATCAGAAACTTTGAAATAGGTAACTTTGCCTTTTTTTTTTCTTTTGCTTTTTTTTTTTTTTCTGTTTTATTGAAGCAGAAGAGCCCACTGAACTTACGTTGATGTGGAAAGCCCTGGGCTGTCTTCCTGAACAGTTCTCATTGGTACAGTAGCCTTTATTTGTAGGGCTATGGTACCTAGTAGTTCAAGTCCTGTTGTGTTGGCACTGTATGAAAGTGTAACTGAAAAGCATCTTGTTTTAGAAAGTTGGCATTTAGTGTGAAATAAGACAATACTGATGAGAGACAGAGCACAAGATAATACTATCTATGTAACAAATAAATATCATGGTATATTAGCTACATGCTGAAAATTTTAATCATATCTTTTAGTCATTACAAAACAAATGCATTCATGGTTTTGAGATTACAAAAAATTATGCCTGTGTATTATGGCAGTACTTACTGCAGGGTATGTTTTCCATTGGAATCAGTACTTACTGCAGGGTATGTCTTCCTTTGGAATCATTTAGCATGATTTTAAAATTGTGTAGTATGACGGTCAGGCTAGAAGGAGGAACCCAGCCACAGCTTGAATAGTAGCTTTAGTGAAAAACCAATGCAGATGTGGAGATCAGAATGTAGTACTTGTATAAAACTCCAGGCAAACTGTGTTACCTTATTAATACAGCAGTTTTTGATAAATGCTAAAGCTGTTATCCCCAGAATGCTGAAGTGCATTGTTTCACTACCCTGCATGTTCTGTTTATCAATTCACTGTCAACAAAAATAGTAATAATGTATATAACAAATAGGAATTAAATTTACCATTTTACCATAAATTTACCATTACTAAATGGTAATCTAAAATTACTAAATGGTAATCTAAAATAAACTAAAAATCACACTATGCATGATTTTTTTGCAGTATGACTACAATTAACAAGTGCTGTTTAATAGTTAATATAGTATTACTACAATGCAAGAATTACTGCACTAGTACAAGACTACTGCAATCAGTAATATTTAGTACTGTTTAAGAGCAAAGAGCTCTTTCTGGTACATTGTGCAGAACTAAGCTATAGTAAGATGCAGGTCTTAAGGCAGGAAGCTCTAGATAAAGACAGCTTGCTCTGCTTTTGTTTTTTTGATGCTTGTTACAGAACTCGGGTTAAAAGGCTGTAAGAATTTTTGTAAAATTGTTATTATTTAAAAAAAAAATGTTGATACATCAGCTAACTGAAAGAGGAGTTGAAATAATTGATGTATATGTTGGATGTTTCCAGAGTATTTGAAATTTGATCTCAGGACAATAGTAGGACTGTTTCTTCCACAATTAAAAGGAAAATACAGATGGTATTAATTGATCTCCATTTGCACTCTCCTTGAAACTGTCTTTTATGTCAGTTAAAACTGGATATGGCTGTAGCAACCTCTAAGTAAATATCTTAATATTGTCCTGCAGTACAACTGAGAGTGTATTCTGAAAGCGCTTCCTGAAAGAAAAATGGTGGAAACTTTTGTGGCTGAAAAATAGGAGGAGTATTTAAAGCTGTCTCACATGTGTTATTTACGGCATGTCTGTTGCCTAGTTTTGTGTTGCTATTTATATCTGTTGGTACTTATCAGTTGCTTTAACTAGGTTATTATACATGCAGCATCCTTTAGGCCTTCCCTCTTGCAAATAATAGCTCTAGATCCCAGTGTGCACTTGTATTTATCATACGAAGCCAAACTTCTTGTATCTTTTTAGAAAGTTCATATGCTTTGAGGGCATCATAGTTGTTTTGAAGGCCTTTAAGCATACAATAGCTATTGCTATATTGTGCCTGGTTTAGGTTAATAACTGTTAATTCCATGTCTTAAAGCAAAGGACTGTGCCGTTACTGGTAAGGAAGTTATTTGTGGATTGGTTTGTTTTGGGTGGAGTATGTAAATGATCTGCAACCAGAGCATTGTAATTACATTTTGAGAGCTCACCCTTGCTGTCCAAGGGTGCTCTTCAAGCTTTGGCTCCCAGCTGGATTAAGATTCACTCTCTTCCAGCTGGTTCTGTGGAAGAGAAGGCTGTAGTTCTGTCTAAAAAAAGTCATGGTTGATAACAGATGGCCTCCATCTGTACTCTGTGTAACTCTGGAAACTTGAGTGCTAAAAAATTACTTCGAACTTGATTCACTTGATTAGTGAACAGGTGAAGTAGCTCTTAGTAATAGAGTAAACGTAAGGATGTCAGAAATGTTACTGTCATGGACAGCTATGAATGGATGCTGTGAGATGGTGCATTTAGGCTGAAATGGTGCGGAATGATACCAAGAGGGGCTCTGGCAGTATTTGGAGTAATGATAACTTAAAGGCAAAGTTTGTGACTGTGGGAAGACATCAGATGTTGTGATGAGTACCTACGTCAATGGGGTACTACTGTGGAGGAAGTTTTTAACGGCATTCTCTGACACAGTTTCAGCAGAAGCTGAGTATAGGATAGCGGGTTAAAAAAGAGGAGACTAGTCCAATGTGTTGGCTGGATCCCTGTTGTTAGTCCTTTCTGTCCTGGAGATTTTTGACGGATATGGAATGACACATCTCTGAAGTTTGGTTAATAAAGGGACCTTATTAACTACAGAGCTTTATAGTCAGACAGGGAAGAGGGTGGATGGTGGAGAACGTTGCTAAATAAACACCATCTTGATTCCAGTGCTAGCTTTGTTACGTAGCAAGGGAAGAAACAGCAGAGAGAATGAAGGCATGTAATCCTGTCCCTGCCCTTCCCCTAGTTTCCCAACAATTTTATCTTAAGACATAGTGGTGGCAGGAAAAACAGTTAAAAAGGTATAAATATTAAATGAAGTAAAGTCATTTTACTTGAAAGATACGTTCTATGTTCTTAAACTAAGTACAAATATGCAATCCACAGAAAATCTGGTAAACAAATCCTATGTGTGACAGACTGCTGAGTCCTTTGACCTCTGTCTGCTGTGGAGTAGGTGGGTAGAAATGTTTTACTCCTACTTGCCTCGTTAAAGGGTTTCAAACTAAATTTATCCTAATGAGTTGTGATAAGTCATGTTAGTCTTTGTTCGACCTATTTAGGTTTTCTCTTTATTTGTTGTGTAAATCTGACTTAATTTTTCTGTCCTCACCAATCTTTTCTGACTGTGTGAACACCTTTCCTTGGAACAGCTACTAATACTGCTTCAGGCATTAGATGAGAAATTGTAGCTCATTGCTTGTTTCATTGTCCAAACATCTGGCAGTCTTTCCATTGTTACTGCTATTGTAGTAAATTTGGACTTGTAGTGAGATTGAAAAGAAAGGAGGGAGAAGGGTGTCCAAAAAGAACGACCCTTGCATAGTAAACAGAATCCCATTGATAATGTATTTGCTTGTTTTGAGTTACTTTTGAAGGCCAGTTAACCAGTCTGTAGACCCATGCATGAGCAATGAATTCTGGGTTGAAAATACTGAATCTTCCAAGCACGTTTCTATGAAGACCTATGAATTACTAAAACTTTTAATTATCAATACCTCTATCAGTTCGCTATATTTCTGAAAATTGGATAGAACAAATTATGGATCTTGGTACACAGCTAAATACCTGCACAAGTATTATTAAAAATATGAGAATGGAGCTCTTCCTTTTCTAGAATCTTTGCTTTTAAATCTTTATCAGCAAGTTGAGTCACCATTCTGTCTCCTTTTATCCATGTGTAAAATGGAAATTATGTCAGAACTAAAGGTATTCTGAATTATAAAGGAAATCACCGTTTCTACACGTTTCTCCCTATTTCTTTTATAACTGTTCCATCTAATCTTAAAAGTCCAGAAAAATCGGTGATGGATACAGCTATTAGGGGTGTGTGTGTGTAGGTTTGACTTCATTTATAATTCTTCAACAATATACAGCCTCTCCCAGGCATTAGGTTTCTCCTCAGTCTTTGAGACTCAATCCTGGATATTTAGTAAGGAGGTGTTTTGATTGGAGTGTTGGATCTCTGAACTTGTCTGGACTCATAGTGAATTCCTTGAAGGTGCGTGTGGAAGGAAAGAAAGCTATTCTGCTGGTCAATGTTACAATGACTAAGCTTCAGAAGCTGCTAATCATTAAGATGCATGCAAAATTTTTAAAGCAATCTCAGGAGACAGTAGATGCACTCACTTTGTGCTGCTACCAATTTTTTTTTTTTTAAATGTGCATCCGTAAGAATACAGTGACTGACTGCCTTACGTCAGCACAGACTTCACCTGGCTTTGCAAATTCAGGGTACCTTTGTATGGGCAGTCTCTCAGCAGCAGACCTGTTTGGAAAAGGTTTTATCTGCTCCTGTTTGGGTTTTTGCCACACTTGCTGTATAAGGCTGCTCATGTGGGAATGATCAATGTTTGAGCAGTCTGTGCAGGGTACGGGGAGGGAGAGCAGCACTGAATTAGGACTGTGGGTCAAGAACACGGGACTTTGTTAAATCTTACTGTCAAGAGTGTTATATTGGGCAGTGGATTTTGATAATGAAGAATTATATGCAGAGTGTTTATTTTCTTTTTTTTCTTCAATCTTGTGTTCAAGATCGTAGAGCTTCAAAAAATGAGTAGGATTTGGTCCCATAGTTGCACTTGTGTGGGTATCCTAAGTAAACTACAAATAGCAGCCTTGAATCAGATATTTTTAACGTGCACTAAATTCTCATCCACAATTCCTTTTGTGCCTTCTCTGTTATCGTGTTTATGTGGGCCCTTGCATTGTGTTAATTTTTGTTCATTCATTTTTGTTTTCTAACTGAAGTATTTTCCTTTTTTTTAGGGGTGCAGGTTATGTTGAAGGAAAGTGGTGTGCAGTATTTAAAGATGTAATAATTACCTATATGCACAGAAATTACTTAGGTGTTTACAAAAGTCTCTTCCCCAAAGTAATTTGTTATTTTTAGACATCAAAGTCAGTACTGAAGTTCCTTATTTTTTGTGAAAACTGAAGTATCATGGAATGCAAACTGTTTCCAATGAGAGGAGTTAAGATTTTAGTTTGCTGTTGATTTGAGGGGTGTGTTTTGCTTTTGCAGCTGTGGAAGTCCATGACTTCTTAGAAATATTATTTCACCTAAAATTGAGTGATATAATCATCTGTTGATCCTAAGCCAGCATCCTTTATTTTCTTGAAAATTGGGAAGCTGGGACAAAGTATAGGAGAGAGCTTACAGGATATAAGTTTGAGTAAAGAAAACTTCAGTAACTTGAACTGCCAGGTTTCTGAATCAGTGTCAAATGAAGGGAGTTTCTTTATACTGCAAATAAAGAAATTTGAGCCTCCCTTCCCTCCCGCCCCACCACCCCCGCCCCGAGTTTGTAGGCAGGAAGTCTTGGCATGTGATTCTCATTGTGACGTACAAATCTTGAATTGTTTTAATCCTCTGATTGGAGGACTTCTTAGCTCTGGGAAGGTTATTTAACGATTAACTGTCTAAATATTTCCAGTTGACATTCTGTAAAGTTCTTATGTGCATGTCTAATAATAAGGCAGTTTCTTCAGTTTGCATGTCAGCCCCAAGTAGTATCCACATTGCTTTTTTTCATAGGTTTCCAGGTGTCATAACCACTGCATAGAATTCAGCCTGTATATACTGCACCAATATCTAAGCTATTAACCTTGACACTTCACTTTACTCTTGTAGCAGCATTTCAGATGTTCTCTCCATTTTAATAGTCCTTCCTCAAACAGCAGCACTTATTTTGAATGTCCTTTGATTTTTCTTTTTAAATGACCCTTTTATGTTTCTCTTAGGAAGAGGTAATGTATTTCATGCTTGTTGTTTCTTCTGTGTACTTTTTTATCTTTTCTCCCTTACACTTGTTTTAATGTAGCCTCATGTTTTAGGCCATCATTCTGCCATACAAATATGCTTCTTCCTTTCAAGTGAGTCTCAACTAAGTGAACTGGAGACAAAATATCGATTGACACAGGCAAACCTAAATACATGTGTTATTGTAATAGTTTTTCATGTGTCTATTAAAATATATTTAGCATTGTTTTTTTGAGCACAGAGAGTATTTTAAGGAATTTCTGTTTTTACTCTCAGTTGCTTCATATTTTTTCTTCACCATACTGTCTGGAGAGAACGTTAAGAATTGTGATTTGGTAACTCGGATAGAAGAAGGGTGAGTCGTTCACCAGGTTAAAAAAACTGAACCTATTGCTGCCACAAGTTGATATTACTGAATAGTATTTCCCAAATTATGCTGTTTTCCCTATATACAACAAAAAAACCATTATTTGTAAAATTACTTTGGTAATATAAAATTCATTAGTTCTGATTTTATTGAGGCATGGAACTGAAGCGGTTTTCTTCCCCAGCCCCTGATCCAAAAGGCATGGAATCCAGGCTTTGTGATGCCCTGCTCACTGAAACATGTTTCCTCATGTCCTAAATCGTTTTCTTCACGTCGTGTAGGTTGTACTTCCCCTCTGGCTTTTCTGGTTCATCTACTCTTTCCAGTAGCTTCAGCATTTGAGGCAGACCTTTGCAACAGCATGGGCTATTTGAAGTGAGGAGTAATGGTTTGTCACTTGTTTAAAAACAGACACACAAAAAAACATTACCTACTATGAATTCTCAGAAGCCATCTATCAGTGCTCCTGGTTGATAACTTCCTAGCTAAGAAACAAAGGTACTGTAGTGTGGATGGTTCTGTAAATACTAGTTGGAGTAGATTTTCTCTCTGGAGAGCTCACATTCAGGATGTCTTAAAGAGCAAAGGAAGAAAAAAATTTGGTGTGAGTGTATGTGTTTCTTTTACACTAGCTTTAATTTTACACCTACTTGATTCCAACCACAATGACTGCTACAAGCAGATGTGCAATGATGGGGCAAAGACAGTCCTGGTATCTAGTGAGCCTCTGATGGTATTAAAATGTCTGCAGGAAATAAAGTGCATTCAGGTTACTGACAGTGACGCTGTGACAGTGTGGGCTATAGAGTTGGCTGTGAGTTTTGAGGAGTTTGCTTCCTCGCTTTTCCTAAATTAAGAAGACTACAAAGCAGATGGATTGCCCCCCCCCCCCCCCCCCCCCCCCGCAACTTTATCCATAGCCACTTCTCCGTAGTCGCCTTTAGGAGGGGGTACGGTCTGTGAATCTGTAGAGCACGTTTGGTTTCTAGACATCCTTTGTATAGTAACAACATGTGCTGAGAGGCTGGCAGGCTCTGAGACACTGTCAGTCCAATTTGTTCTGGCTCCCTCCCTCGCTGAATCTGGTGACATCACATAGATAGATGTGCTTGCGAGAAAAACAGCAGAAGGAGTTGAATGTCTGCCAAAAATTTGCAGTATGAAACTGAGCTGGCTGCTTCCAGTCTTGTTTTCGCGAATCTTTCATTGTGTGCTTACATTTTTCACTTGCCAGGATGTTCTTTGCTGAACAAACACAGCAGCAGTGAAATCTCTCCATACTTAGCATAACACAGTCTCACACAGAAGCTTTGGAGGAGTAGCCTGATCTCCACATTCAAAGTTATTCCAATTTAATAAATGATTCTAAAACTTTTTGAATTCTAGTAGGATGTTATTCTTTATCCTCCCCAAACTGAATTTAGCTGATTTGTTTTTGAAAATGTCGTTAAGTGTTTGTTTGCGGTTAGTCAGAGGTGGTAAATACAGGAAACATTGAAGCTGTGAAGAATTTGATCTGGTTCTTCTAAAGCTAGACAGTGTTTACATGTGGACGTCCAAATTTGAAGCACTATGGGGATGAAGCAGATGTGCACAAATACTGGCTAGAAGAGATAAGAAAGGCTGTCTTAGACTGTTAACTGTACAGAGGTTCCCATAAAATTCTCTTTGATTAAATAAATTGCTCATGAACTTCCTGCAGAGGATACATGAAATAGTTTACTTCTTCCCTGAAAAGTTGCATGAACGTTCCAGCTTTGCTTTCACAAGGTTGCTTTCACGAATTATATAGGATAGCCACTGTTAGATGAGGCCAGCTGTGTTTGGGGAATTTTTTTTCAGTGAAATGGTATATACTTTCTGCTCCTCCTGTTCACAGAAAAGTATTTCTATTCAAGAAAAAAATAAATTGCAAAACAGCTAATGAAATTCAGTGCTAAGCTTTACTAGTCAATAACCTATAGGAAAAATAAGAGATAAGGAGAACTATAACAAATACAATTGTTCATGTCTTCTAATGTTTCATGAGGAATTTGCAGCTATTATGGTAATATAAGCATTTTGCAACTACCTCAGTCACGTAGCTGGAAAGCATATGTAATCATACAAAGCTATCATTGAATCTGAAACAATTCAGATGTGAACTGCTAATACAATAAATTCCCCATAACTTTTGTACAAGTCTGCAGGGGCTGTAGTAGTGCTGCTTTTTTTTGATGCAAGAACAAAGTATATTACACTACAACTAGAGAAACAGAGTCACAGAAGACTCGTTGATGCAACATCGTGTGGCAGTCATGGGAGTATCATTAAAGTTTGGTTCCTTGATTACTTGAATGAACTTTATTTGTAAGTCATCTTTTCCTACAAATTAGGTTTCTTCTGGTTAATGTCATATATTTTGCTGCAGCTACATGAGGATTTTGGAGGTGAAGTTGGATAGAAGCATGTACAAGGTGAATAGAAGCATAGTTAAGTGCAGTTTAATGATATTAAGTGATTTGCAAATACAAATGTAGTGTAGACATGAGCAAAAGAAAAGCGTGAAAGTGCGTGGACTAGGAAAGTAATTTTGAGGCTTATCCTTAGTGAAGCAATATGGCAGTCTGATGAAATATATCAGACACGAGCTTACTTGGTTGTACCTGTTTTTTCATGCTCTCTGCTCTTTAGTGCCATGTTGTTGTTACATTATAATCAAATTCTAAAACATTTCAGTAAAATGATCAGCTATCCTGGATTGCACAATTGCTCCAAGTTTTCCCTTCAAGTCAAACAGATAAGAGAAATAATTTTTCCCTTACTCATACCAGTTAACATCCAGTAGTAGTGCATACACACAGTTGAATGAAAGTAGCTGAAATGACAATGAAAACACTGGAGTTGTTCCGTTTCAGTGTAACTGCTGTGTTGAAATTGAACTCTAATATCAGAATTTGAGAAAGGGAAATGCTGTTTCCTTTTTACAGCCAAGTAAATCAAAGCAAAGACAAGTGGACATTATTGTTGTCATTGTTGATTAGGCGGAGGTGTCCTTGCTGGCCAGGAAGAAGAGTGAGTACAGTTTGGGGTACTGCTGCCTGGAGTAAGCTCTTGCTCCAAAGGAAAATATAATTCCTTGGTTAGAAGATTACATAATTCATGCTCTGACAGACTTTTGTCAGGAAGCATCTCTGAGATTGCCATGTTGCTGACTGTATATTATAAAGTATTAACTTTGTAGAGCACTTCTTATTTAAAATAAAAACCAAGGACTTGACTTCTGCTTGAAGTTCTGGATTTTTTTTCTGCTCTGTCTCTTCCTGTACTACCCTTTCTCATGGAAAGTGAGGGAGCAAATTAAAGGAGCAGGAAGTGGACACGTTCTTTAGGATGTGGTGGTAAAACCTTCAGCTAAAAGGCTTGGAGAGTAGCAGGTGTTTTACATATTTGAAAAAATGTAGGACTGCAGCTCAGGAAGTTTTCATTCTGACAGCAATCCATTGATTGAATAAAGATATGTTTATAAAAGATACTTTTATAAATCTGGTATAGTAGTCTATTTTTTTTTCCAACGGCAAACTGCCTCATTAATGTACTAGACTTCTTTAAAGTGTGTCAGATTATGTAAGTGGTTTAACTCCTACATTTTGATTTCCAAGAACCATGGCAGTTTCTTACAGGGGATTGCACAAAAAAAAAAAGTCATGGGTTTGAGGCAGATAAAAAGAAACAATAGGTCAAAGTGTATGGTCTCCTCCTGGGGAAAAAAAATATTGTAGTCTCTCAGATCAAAAAGTCAGAGTGGAGGTCCCAACAACATTCACTGATGCTAATAATGTAGCTTGCACTGTTGAATTGATGTTTGCTTGGTGCTCTTTTTGGGGTGTGGTGATGTTAGTGGTTTTTGCCATCAGGAGAAAGGTGGTAGCTCTAAATACTGTTCAAAGAGGTATAGCCATCTACAATGTCTTCTGAACTCGGATGTCTATCAGACCTTTGATCAGATTGCTTCCAGAAATTACATTGATTGACATGTCACTTATATGTTCCTTTACAATGTAGTGGGTGATATCACTGTTCATTGCTGCTGGCTTTTCTATGCCAAAAAGAGTGAAATTGCCATCAGTCCTATTCTGCTCTGCAAAAACTATTCCAATGTGCTCTGCATGCAGTTTAGCAAGCTGATATTTTAAAATGACTTCTACAAAAACTAAATGCAGCATTGGGACCAGCAAGATGTGAATATGCAGTTGATGTCAAATAGATTGATACCTTCAATGGATAACAGTATCACTGGTATCCAGAAATGTCTGCTGTCACCTGTGAAATGTCCACTCTTGTATGAATGAATTGCATGTGCTTGGTAAGAGATTCAAATGTGTGGACATGTGTAAGTCATCTAAAACTATTATCAAACAGTATTCATGGTAGAGGCTAACATATGAGTTTGGGCCAACAGGTGAATTTTGATGTAGTGTAGTAAATATTGCTTGAAGTATACAGTAGGCTTAAATGCACAATATTTCTTTATAATACATTTAAGCAGTCAATTTTTAAATTTCTTTTACTGTCCTATTGTTCTTTGATTAATAAGTATATAGGACTGCAGTATAAGTATATAGGACCTTCAATACCACAAGATTTCCCATTAGGTAAGAAGGTATTGGCAGAAAGGATATATTTAATGCATCTAAGGTTTTAATTGTTTCTTAGGAAGATGTACAGAAAGAGATCTTTAGTAAGCATCATAAAGGCTTGAAGTGTTAGTAGTATCAGCTGTTGGCATATGAACTGTAACTTTGGGGTATTTTTAAATGGGAAGTACTTAGGGTTGCCCAGGAGGGCATGTCTTATTGGCGTCCTGTGGTAGGATTACCTCACTAGCTTTTTCCCAAAACAAAGAACAAATATTTATGGAATATTTCTGCCTTTCTTATGTTTTCAGTAATAATTCTATGATGTTTTGTAAGACAAGCTGTGCTTAGGATTCTTTACCCATAATACATTTAAAAGAGCTTCTTATTATCTATACATCTGCTGGCTATGGGTTTCTCTTGTTTTATCTTTATTACTTGACTTGCATATAGAAAATAATAGTTTATTTTAAGACTGTGCCTATCTAACTGTCAGGAATTGGTTCATCTGCTATTGCTTTGTCAGAAAGGTTGCTCTATATTAATATGTTAGTATGTTTATTTTTTTTCCATGTATAAATACTTATATTTACTGTCCCATTAATTTCTCAGTCATTCCTGAGTATCTTAATTTGTGTAGGTCATCTATTCTTAAATAATTTTATTGCCTGTCCTTTGAAAATTATTTCCATGTCCTGCTGTTATGTGAATATTGGAGCTAGACATACAATCTTAATAATAGTCTCAATAATCTAATTCCTATTTTATATTCTTCTTGTATTTGTCTGTAATATTTAAACATATAAAGCAAAAATTGATAGGAAATATTTATTCCTTCTTTGCATCATTTACATTTTTATCATCTGCTCCTTGCAAGGAGCCTTTTGCCATTCGTTTCTCCCTTCCCCTTCTTGTAGGTTGTTCTGTTCTCTTTATTTTTCTCACTTGCTGCCCAATAATAATTTGTTAATTCTTCCTGTATCTTTCATGTACGCCTAATACTGCTGGCAAAAATCTTGCAATCTTCTTGTCTTCTTTCACATGATTTAACTCATTCCATGGTGTCTGCTGTGACGTTGACCAGAGGGAAGAAATCCCCTTTAATACTTCATGCTTTGTGAGGGGTTCAGTTTTTCAAACTACATCACTTTGTCAGGGGCTGTAGCATATGACCCTTTCAGAAGTAGTAAAGCTATTCTCCTTCATTTCGCAAAAAAAAAAAGAGAAATATAATTACCAAGTGGTGTTTATGTGTTCTTTAAGTGGTGCCAAAAGTTTGAAGGTCTTATCTGTGGTTATACTGCAATTTAGTAATACAGTTAATAAGGTGTGACTGTGTAATTAAGTCCATTTCACTACGCTTGCAGATGTTAGACCAAATGCATTGTTGATGTAATCTGTAAGGGATGGTAAAGACATCAATTCTTACTCTCTGATCGCAAATATGATTTGCCTGGTTTCTTTGTCTTGTGATGTTGGGGTACAGCCATTCTCCATAAATAAGTAGTCTCTCCAAGTGCTACTGTGATTACATACATAGTGGAAAATGAAATTCTTCTGGTTGCTTAATTGTACTATATGTTGACAACATTTCTGAGTACTTATCTTTAGCAGCTCGATTCTATATATCCAGATTTGCAGAGTAGGCATTTTAGGCTTGTGTCAAGTCTCTGAATTAACTCATCATTTTACAGCCCTTTGAACGTGTTTTCTTGAGATACAGTTTAGATTGAAGTGATTTAGATTGAAATTTGGTGCAGATTTCAGTTCTGAAAGTATATTGTCCCTTTTGTATTAAGAAAAACAACATTTTGTGCTTGTTCTGTTCTGTTACAGTATCACTGAGATTATTCTATATTCAGAGCAAGGAAGTGCTGGGGTTTTGGATCATGGTTTTTTTTGTATTTTTGGCAGTCTTCATTTACTTAATTATTTCTGCTTTGAATTGGTAACTTCAAAGCTAACAGAAGTGTGTGAAGTAATATAAATGTTTTTGTCATAGCTTGGTTTTCATTCTTAACCCTTCTTCTGCTTCATTGCTTTTTTTTTAATACTAGATGTAAACCTCAGCATTCCATAGTGCAACTTTAATATCACATTGGCTTTTAACTATGACTTAAAAATCAGTAAACTGTTTGTGTCAGAAAGTAAGATTTAGCCATACATGCAGGGAAATTGATGCTGTCAAATGTTCAGTCACATTAAAGTTTAACTATTAGAAAGAATAAATGTTCCTTTTTACCTTCTGTCTGAAAGACTATTACAATGTAGTTGAGATTCTCTATGAAACATTATCATAACGTCAGACTGAAATGAGAGGAAACCGAATGATTCTGGGATGTGAAATTATGTTCACTGAGTCCATTTCTGGCAAAACTGCGCTTGTCATATTGTGGAAGTTACAATTTGCTTTATTTAAAAGAAGCTAAAGAGTTTTGTAAAATTTTATTGTAATTTTCTTTATTTTTATTTTAACTGACTGAGCTAATATATGACCAAATATAAAGGATGAATGAACATGCCAAATTGGATTCTAAAGGATTCTAAACCTTTTTACTGCAACTTTGTGGTGGATCAAGATCATCTCATTTCTTTCAGAGAGGACTAGCAGATGCCTAGACAGGGATCACTGCATTCTTTAGTTCTCATGCTGATCTGCTTATTGACATTACTCAAGGAATTTTCTCTGAGCATTTTCTTATCTGAAAATGGGAATAATGGTGCTATTTTGTGTAGTATTGAAATGTGAAAAAAAAAGGCAAAAAAAGAACCAGTTATTATTTGTATGGGAAAGATGAAGGTTAGTTAATAATAACTTGTTCCAGGAAGTAGTAAGTATTCCTCAGGAAGAAGGGATTGAAGGTAAGAAGACAAGTGAATGTTTCTCAGAAGGTAGAAGGTAAAAGTAATTCCTGAAATCTTGATTCCAAAGAAATTAAAGCACTGACAGACTCTTAATACACAGTTTTTCCGCCCAGTAAACCTCATACTGACTGGAAGCAGCTAGCTGTCTGGCACCTGGAGTCCAGTCATGAACAAAAAGAGAACAATTTGTGTACAGTCAGTCCCCTCTCTGTGTTAAAAGAGGATGGGGGATCCCTACATAGCTGATTTTAGCCAACATTACTATGGTGACTATAGCTGGAAGGATACTTCCTGGCTTCCTGTGGAAGTGAAGATGCTAGTTTCCCCCTCCCACTTGGATATTAACAATTTGTATGCTTGGCATAACTATCTACAATTGTCTTGTTTTCTCCCTTTCTCAAAAGGAGCAGAAAATGGAATCCTTCAATTAACTAAACCTGTGAATGTGTTTCAGACTGAAATAGTTTGATGAGCAGTTGACTTCATATTAGTTTACACTTCCACATCATCTGGGATTTACCCAAAGGCTAAGATAAATACTTGTCTTCAGGATGAGGAATGTTAGGCTTTCATTCCCAAGTAGTCATTCCACTTTGTGTGGCTTAATTTTGAAATAGCAAATTTGCTAAGGTGTTCTGATTGTTGCCATCTAGTGGATGTTTTAAGGAACACGCCTCAGTCTGTAAGTATACTGGATCTGTACACCAAAGTAAAGATACAGTTTGAAACTTCCAGTTTCTATATTACTGTAATATAAAGCAGCCTGATTTCTGCAAGAAACTATTCTGGATATAGCTTTTGCTTTGGCTTAGCCAGAGTAAAGATTCCTTGAAGTTCTTCTGGAGTATGCTTCCATACAATAATTAACAGTATGTGCATATGTAGCAGCATAATATACTCTGAAAAAGGTATGTGTAAAATCATTAACTGTAACATGATACAGCTATACAAAGAATGTGTCTCAAAACTTACCATAATCTAACATTTTTTGTGTTTCCAGTGTTTTAAATGTGATTTTAGCATATTTTTAAATTGAATTTTGCTTACATCTTTGCTCTGAAAACTATAAATCACAGACTTGTCTTGGAAAATGCAGAATTGGATTAGAAAGAATTTGCTAGATTATGAAATCCAGCACTTAATGTTACTGGAGATAAGGCTATCCTTTCCCTCTCATTGGTTGATCAAGTGCCACTTTAGAACAATCAGTTATTGCACTTGTTACTTCTTTGAGGAGACTGTTGTAGAATGTCAGTCCTTTGGTTTAAAAACCTCCTGCTTATTCCAGGCCAAATGTATTGTTGGCTAGTTAATATCTATTTGTTATTTTGCTAGTGTTGTGCCTCATCTTAAATACATCTTTTTCCCTATATGACGTTAAACCCCCCCTGAACTTCTTCAGAAAGAGCAAACCTTTTCGTCTGCTGCTTTTGAGTGCTAAACAGCATACTCACATAATTTCTTACAAGAGAATTTTCTCTTATTTTCATTTTCATAACCATGTTAATAGTTGTACAGTTGTTGTACTTGTTCTATAATACGTTTTGTTCCAGGTAATGTATTGCAAGTGCTTTTGACGATTGCACTACTGCTTTCTGGGTACCTGGTGGGAATTTCTAAGACTACTGCGTTCTGGGATCGTCTGTGCCTTTTTTCCATAACTGCGTCACGTCATAGCTCATTGTTGACAAATTAAGGCACCAACTCTCTCTAACTTTGCATTCAGTTATGTATTAATTTATAGCCCTCTTTCCCAGCTTGTTTTTCCAAGCTTCCTCTAGCTCTGGAATTCCATTCTTTTCTCCTTTGTACCTGGGGTTATGTCTCTTGTCTTTGGAGTTCTAACTTCTATTCAGGTTACAATTAATGCAGTATTGTGTGGTGAGAACCAACTAAAATCTGAGAGACATGGTATATATTACATACTGTTTACATGTGATATAAATGTCTGTGTGATTTTGTGTACTATGATTTGCTCCCTTGATATATTCAGTGCTTTTATTGTCTGTTTTCCTCACAGCCGGTTGCTGAACCAATTCCAATCTGCAGTTTCTGCCTTGGTACAAAAGAACAAAATCGGGAGAAGAAACCTGAAGAGCTCATCTCTTGTGCTGATTGTGGCAACAGTGGTAGGTGACCATTTACAGTGCTGCTAGTCATAACCCCTCCACTTGAGACAGAAGAGCTTGGTATAGTGACTGCTACTGACCCATACATATGAGGAGTATGCATCTAATAATAACCTTGCCACTTGAGACAGAGAAGTCTAGTATAGTGACTACTCCTGACCCA
Source organism: Calonectris borealis (assembly GCF_964195595.1). NCBI lineage: Eukaryota > Metazoa > Chordata > Aves > Procellariiformes > Procellariidae > Calonectris > Calonectris borealis. The sequence continues at coordinate 5,080,036 of NC_134338.1, read as the reverse complement.
TACATATGAGGAGTTTGCATCTATGGCATATAATACAGTTAGTCCCGTTGAATCTCATGCTTCCAGAGGGGAGACAGTTAAGTTGACACAACTAGTTCATTTGGGTCCTGGAAGTTTCTTTAAAAATGTGGGAATGATGACCAGTTTTATCATGTTTCTCAATTCAGTTATGAAAAATTATCTTGGCGTTCTTTTGTATGTGGGCCTGCCACTTGCTATCTAGGGTATTGTTTTTGTGTTACAAGTAGATAAGAATAGAAGCACCTAAAAATAGGAGTATCTGGATAACCAAAGTTCTGCATGGGAATACGTAATTGATAAAGTAATCTCTCTGTGAGTTATCTGTAAGCATTAACAGCAGTGGAATGGTTTTACTGGTATAATTTTCTCTTTTTTCTGTAGGTCATCCGTCCTGTTTGAAGTTCTCTCCAGAGTTGACAGTTCGAGTGAAAGCCTTGCGATGGCAGTGTATTGAGTGCAAAACATGCAGTTCCTGTCGAGATCAGGGCAAAAATGCTGTGAGTACAGTGGAATGTGGACTGAATGAAGACTATATCAGTCTTGTGGATGTTCTGTTAAACTATAAAATAAAATCATTCTAGAGTCAAATATTTGCAGCTTTTGTTTGAGTCTGGTAGTTTTTCCGAGACCTGTGAAATACCATGATAGGTCTGTAGTTGTAAATTATGTGCGTGTGCTCTGAGATGGTGACAAATTAATGGAGGTCTTGATGCTGACGCATATCTAAAGAGAGATTAACTTTTATCTGTCTTCAACAGGATAACATGCTCTTTTGTGACTCATGTGACCGTGGCTTTCACATGGAGTGCTGTGACCCCCCTCTTACCAGGATGCCAAAAGGTGAGGACTTTGATGAAAACGGTAATTTAAGATGCTGTTGGAAGAGATCAGTGGGTAGAAATATTTGGTCCTCTTTTAGCTACATTTAACTTGTTCTTTACAGCATTGCTTTTCAGGTATTAGAAACTAGAGAAGGGTCAGAGCTTCACATGTGGATTTTCCACTGTCTCCTGCTTCCTGTATGTTACTGTCTGTGAAGGGTTTTGGAAAAAATCTTTGAGGTTTGAGGGAATAGAATTGATCCTTGCAGATTAAAATGATCAGCTTCCATTTGAATGAATAACCTTGTACAAAAGAAGGACTTGGGCTTCTAAGTTTTTGAAGTCATATCCATTTGGACAGTAGAGAATCCTGGAGTACAACCAAATGTCTCTTTTCTGTCAGAACACAGGTTATCTATGGAAGATTCTTCCTTGGCAGTTAGAAGAAAATTTTCCTATAGAAGGTAGTTGGAAGTAGTGTAGTCAGAAGCAGAATATGGGATAACTAATTGTGTTACTTTTTTATGGTTTTCTGATAATGTGCTACAAATTAAAGAGACTTCCTGCATGGTTGTGGGAAGTGTATTGGGGGGTGGGGGTGGATATTAACCGGACTTGAGTTTAGATTGCTGGAACATATACATAATTTTTCTTACATGTGTATGTGTAATAATTGGGGCTTTGGTACTGTTCCTACCCTTTCTGTTGGAAGGCCTGGGGCCTGTAGCTCTCCTTTTTATCCTATATAGATGTCCCTTGCATTCAGTGATAGGGACTTGTCTCTTATAGGTATGTGGATATGTCAAATATGTCGGCCACGGAAGAAAGGAAGAAAACTTTTACACAAGAAGGCAGCACAGATAAAACGACGCTATGCTAACCCAATAGGACGTCCCAAAAACAGGTTAAAGAATCAAAATACAACGTAAGTCTCTATAAGGAGGAGTAAGGTGTGAGATTCTATAGGGCAGTGGGTATTTCTGAAATGTCTGGTCTACTCTGTGAGAGGATTTCTTTTACAACGAAGAGCTTTTTGTTACTCTTTAATACAGAACTTCTGAAGAGTGTTGTGAAAGACTGGAAGTAATCTCAGTGCTTCTTTTTGCCTAGATTTTTGACTCTTTGTAATAACTTACTATCTAGTTTTGAACTATTCCTTATAGTCATAGATGAATTTTGCTGTTTGTGTGAAGTCTGTGTTGCTGGATGGCTGCTTCTTCCAGCATAATTGTTTTGCTTTGCATTTCTCGAGAACCCTTTCTGATGTTTAGAGAAACTAAGTAATCTACAATAAAGCATGTGAGGTGGTTGTTTGACATATATTTAATCTGACACTGCTACCAGAAAATATTTGGCCCCTTTCTGCTTCCATTCCACATGTTTCTGCATTGGTGGAGCACTCTATTGTGCTGGGACAGATTGTGTGGCCTTGTCATGGTTGTTGTGGGGCAGCCAGTTGTCAGGGAATTGGATTTGGGTGGGCGGGAATTCTTTGAATAACTGTTCAGCCAGAGCAATTTCCTTGAATCAAGATTGCTGTGCAGTGCTTGTTGTGATGCAGCACTATTGACTGTGCAGGGGACAAAACAATAAAGGAGCATGTCATGAGAACTTCTGTTTTGGGCCTCAGATCAGCTTAAAAAAAAAAAAAAGTTGAACTACCACTTGATTCTAACCAATAGCACCAAAGGATGTTCTGGAAAAAAACCTTATGAAGTTTAATGCTTATAAAAACATAGAGGGAATGTCTCTCTTAAATGTCCTAATTTTTTTCAGTCTGTGTGATACCTTTGCTTAGAGGAACTCCTGATATAATTCAGAGGCGCAAAAGGAAAGCTAGCTATCTGCTATTGCTGTTTTGTCTCTTTTAGTTTTTATTTCATGATTTATTCACAATTTTTTTGCCTTTGTTCCATCATTTGACTTGCAAAATATATCCACAGAATCATGCACAGATGCTTAGTTTGTCTTTTTAGGAAAAAGCAGCCTATTTCTATGCTCTGTAGCTGCAAAGATTGTAGCTAAAAACAGTCAGCTTCCTGAAACAGCAGTCGGTCTAATGCAATCCCTCTGAGAAGTGTTAAATACTCACTTATCTCAATAGAGTTTGAAAATTGAAAATTTCCAGCCTGAAAGATGGCAGCTGGTTGGAGACCAACACTGTTTTCTGCTCATTAGTGGTATAGGTTCTTAGCTAATGTGCGTCCTGCATGCATTAACTTTCTGTGTAGTTCTTATGACAATTTCCTATCAGTACGAAAACTTTGACAAATGACAAGTGTAAATGTTTAATGACTGCGTAAATTGAAACCTTCTGTGCAATGTATTCATTCTGGCTACTGATTTTAAAATTTAATGTTGTATTAAATTTGGTGAAAATCTATTGTTTATACTCAATTGCACATAATGTTCAATGTGGAGAAAAATAGTACAGTACTTCTACTGCGATGTTTAGAATCCTGACTCCTCTACGGTACGCAGGTTCTTGACTACTCCTTTATAATTAAATTCTTCAGTTCACGTTCAGCTTCTGTGTGTTTGATAAATAAATAGGGAAGTTGGTAGTCCACTCTGCAACCCAAAATAAACCACCTTACCAGATCTTCTGACCTATCTTTCCCCTTCTCCTTCTATAGATCAAAAGGCCCTTTCAGCAAAGTTCGAACTGGCCCTGGTCGGGGTCGGAAGCGAAAGATTGCTCTGTCCAGCCAGTCAGCATCATCAGAAGGGGGATACCTGGAGCAGACAGACGTCTTGGACTTCTGCAGAGATGGCAGCACCACCTTGAAATTTAACAAGAAAACCAAAGGGCTTATAGATGGCCTTACTAAATTCTTCACTCCCTCCCCTGATGGACGAAAAGCTCGAGGGGAAGTGGTAGACTATTCTCAGCAGTATAGGATCAGGAAAAAGGGTACCAGGAAATCTAGCACTTCAGAATGGCCCACAGGTAAAGATTTTTCACCCTGCCAATGTAAGTATCCTGTACACCAAGAAAATGTTCAAAGGCTAGGATGTTGAAGTGACTAGAATTGTTAGAGGCTGGAAGCTTTGAGCTGAAAGTTATCTTTGGTGCATTGAGGTAGAATACCAGTTGGAAAAAGGAAGCGATCTTAAAGACCTTTGCCTCTTTATTTATGATGGCAAGGTGTGATGAGGGATTAAATGATAACTGTGAGGTAAAATACCCTTTGGTAATGAGGGGCTTGCAGATAGTCCTAGGAAATGTGCTAAATAACGTCACATTTGAAAGAAGTAACGAAGGGAGTGGTGAATGAAAATAAGAACATCAAGATGGAAGTATGAAATGGGAAACAGATAACTAAAACCAGTCTGACAGACCCATGAGTTTCTGATCTTATGATATAGGCTTGCGTGCAAATGTTTATTAATTTTCTCAGCCATAGAGGAGCCTGCTTCATGCAGTTTGGCACCTTCTTGCTGGAGAGCGTCCCTTCTTTTGAATACAGTTCTGCTTTCCTTGTTTTCTTTTCTAGCTTAAGACATTAATCTATGATTGGACCTTGATTTAATCTGTATATTCAGATCTTTACAGTCTTGTTGAATAGTTTCATAGCTTGAATTGTTTCTAAGCAAGCAGTGGAGAATATTCCACAATAACATACAAGGTTTACAGCTTTAGAATAGTTATGTGCATTAGCCTGGCTGGTGGTGGAAGAACAATAATGTATCTTAATGCTTTGGGGGTGTGGTGAAGCGTCTTGTGGGCTTTGTTTGCTTTTTTTGTAGGAGTAGTGTTTCTTGGGTATTGAATATAAGTGTCCTGGTTTCACTTGCACCAGATGCAGCATTTAAGTAGTTGTGATCTTTGTGAGAAACGGGTATAGTGGTAAGCCATTTATCCAAAATTGCCTCATTGTTACGAATGCCTTCATGATACTGTGAATGTCTAAGTGGTGAGTTTTGGACCTGGTTAAATATATGACAATACTTCTTACATGGTTGCAAATCCAGAACTTGTTCTTTCTTTGTGGTCCCAAATCTGAATAGAAAATCCCATCAAAAAAACCCTGGCACGATGTCTGAATACAGCCAGATGATGTTTGTCGCTGCACTAAAAAGCAAGTACTCCTTTGCAAATGTAGGTGAAGACAATTTTCTCTCTCATTTATAGACAATCAGGATGGCTGGGATGGAAAACAGGAAAATGAGGAGCGTTTTTTTGGGAGCCAGGATGTTTTAACTGAAAAAGACATGGAGTTGTTTAGAGATATTCAGGAACAAGCACTGCAGGTAAAGTTAAATTTTCAGAGTCTGGCAGTAAGTATGAAATCTGTAAAAGAAATTTAAACAAACCCCACCCCAACCCAACAACAAAAAACAACAAGAAATACAGACTCCAGATAAGTCAGTCTGTTATAGAAGCTAACATGTTTGGTTTCTGCTTCTTGAGAGTAATGGAGAACTGCCCTCAAGAGAGCTGAAGGATAATGTAGAAGTGAGCATAAGAGCATCAGAGGTTAAGGTGGGCATCTAAAAGGCCTTGAGGGCTGTGGCTTTAGTTGTGTCAGAACATAGAGCTGTTAAATAGCTGGGAAAATGTGTGGACTATTAAAACAAAATATGGGACTCTTTGCTAGCAGCGTGGGTCACATAGGGCTAATTAAAACGTTCTTTTTCTAGATACTTTAACTCCTTATGGAACAGGATAGGGCATTACTCTGTGTGTCTATATGCACAGATATGTGTGTAGTGTGTGTGCGTGTATCTTTCTACCTGTACATTTCTATAACTTGAATGGTCTTGTGACTTAACTCCTTCTGAAGCCAAAGGGGTCAATTGAATTTATGCAGTGACTTCCCTGAAAATGCTTCACTAAGTATAACTGTCCTTTTAAACTTCTTCAGGTATTTGACTTCTGTTTATTTACCTATGATTCTGTCACAGACTGGTTTAATTCCACTATACTAAATAGAGTCTCTGTACCAAAAGAGTTAATGAACAATGACTTGTAATAAGACTGAACTACACTATGTGTGTGATAAAGCAGACTAAGATGAAGTGCAGTTAACTCTTTTATTGAGGTGCAAATACAACACTACTGTATAACACTGCTTATTTCAAACTTTGTCACAGGATTAGTTTTAAAAAAACTCAGCGTGTGCATCATTGAGCATATCACATATGAGACTATGGCTTGTGACCATAATTGTGTTTTAGAAAAATAACTGAAGATCTGAAATTAAATCTATGGAAATATATCCGAATAGAGAAAATACTAATCTCCAAACATCTGCTTAGAAAAAGGAGCAAGTTTGGAGATATTTATTTATTTATTTATTTTTCCCTTGTGTGGGGAAAATACTTGTTGTAGATTAAATACTTTAAATTTAAGGTGCCTAGTTGGCTGGTTTTGGTGTGGAAAGGGTTGACCAGAGTTGTGATGCAGCTGATACAGGGGCCCTGTGCGTGTACACTGAGCTAACTGCCTCACCGAAGACAATGGAAATACAGAGTGACGTATCAAAGGCTTTTGAGTGAGCTGAGGAGAAGATACTGCATGTTAAATGTTCAAGAAGAAAGTTACTCAGAGCTATCTGCAGCTAGCATAGAGGCTGAAGCAGTAGTCTGCTGTTGAAGGCTTTCTTCTAATGACTGTGTTGTGTAAACAGTTGTATGGGAGCTGGGTCTGTACATTGGTGTTGGGCATTTGTTTGGAGGAGGGGTTCGTTGCTGAAAAGAAGGCACAGGTGCAGAACTCATTGTGCAGGTGCATGTTACTCTGTTTTCCTTAAGACTTGTCAGATGCCTGTGATAATTGTGTTTGTACTGGGTGATAATAGTGATTCCTTTAAAACTACAGTGCAGGAGGTGCTTAACTGTAGATTATCATAGCTATAAAGAGCTGCCTTCATAAACTGCTCTTTTGGTTATTTGTTCTGCCAAGGAGTGCAATTCTTGTGTTGTGTGCAACCTTGTATCAGTTACCAAAAATGCAGAGGTTGTGCTTTCCTTTCTCATGGAATTCTCACAAATAGCAAAAGCTTTTAGCACCCAAGATGGTGCTTATTTAATAGTATTGTCTTAATTCTTTTTCTTAAATACTTGGGAGTTTGTTCTTGTTAAATCTAGCTTTTGAGTTGAAGTAAGATAAATTGACTGTCTTATCTAGTTTCCGTCCTAGTAGGTAGCCTAAGATGAAAGGAGAAGCCTAAGGAATAAATCCATAAACTGATGGGAATTAAAAATAATAATTAAGTGGTTGTGGATCATATGCAGGTAGTAAGCTCTGAGACTTTATTTGACTGACTATTGAAATATTCTGTTTATCTTCTGAGTAAGAATAGAAGGAAACATGAATCAGTTATTGATGGCTTTATTTGGAGCTCTTGGATTTTCATAGGAGATTAGTGTCCTTTTTCATCTAGATAGAGCTCCTTAAAATGTGTATGCCTATGATTAGAATCTGAGGTGACTTCTGCCTACACCAGTCCCACTTAGGAAACTTAGAAAAATGTTAATTTTGAACGTTACCCTTTCAAACCCTAAATCATAGTCCTGGGTATAGCTGTTTAATTCTGCTAGCATAAACTTTCATATAGGTAGTTCACTGGTACTCTTTACATTAGTTTCTGACCTCCTCCATGAAACATTTATTTATTTATCTCATTTATTAATAGCTTTGCAGTCCAGGTGGTTCATATGATAATACAAGGCCAGTGGGAATTGTTTTTCTTGAAACCAGAGCATTTATTTTCCTTATTTTTAATTCCCATAAAATGCACAGTTATTATCAGAGAGACGGGGGAAGTAAAGGTTGTATAAGTTATTTTAAAATATTGTATTTCTGTTTTTTTTCTTCTAATAAATAATTTGAGGTTTTTCTTTAAGTCTTCTGCACTCGTGATGATAAGCAGGTAGCAGTACCCTGAATATTGTTTTGGTAGATACTACTTTCACAGTAGTACATACGGTGTCAGAACTGGGAAGATACTGATGTGTTATGTTAGATACCTGAATATTGTAGATCTTAACTGCAGGAGCAGTTTGTGTGTTTCTGTTCTTGGCTGTTGAAATAACAAGAAAGGAAATAGCAATGGGACTGAAAAATGATTGTATTAAATTTTGCTGTGTACTAATTTGTATTTAAAACTACGACATGCAACAGTGTGAAAGGTAGTGGAGGTATGTGGTGTGACAATGCTTACTAATTCTTCCTTTTTGTGAATCACATGCTTGCTTGAAGTGTGACTGCTACTGGTTTTTAGTGTCAGAAAGCAAAATCTGCATCTTTCTAATTCTCTGTGAATTTGAGTAGGATGGACTGTGTAGAGAAGAATGTTTTCATTTATTTCAGCTTAGGAGCCCTTCACTTGGAAATTCACAAAAATTTTTTTTTTTTTCCCCTTGCATAGAAAGTAGGGGTGACTGGGCCTCCTGATCCACAAGTCCGATGCCCTTCTGTCATCGAATTTGGCAAGTATGAAATCCAGACCTGGTACTCCTCCCCATATCCACAGGAATACTCGAGGTATGACTGAACATTCTTCTCCTTTGTTCTGCTTCAGTGTTTATGGGAAAGCTGTACTCCAGCAGGCGTAGAAATCTTAGGAAGATTCTATCTGAATGTAGGACAGAAGTAAAATACACATAATCCAGATACTTTTCATGGTAGTTAATAGATGTCTTAAGGTCTTTTTAGGCTGAGTCAAAAAGTTGATAAGCTCTCTGCAACAACTTGCCTATGCTGTGGGCATTCGAACTGCCACAGGAATATATGTTTAGATGGATTCCCAAAGAGCTGACATATTCCACGCTCTGAGGAGCGAGCAGCCTCAGCTAAATGACATGGTGCTGGGCTGTTATTAAGCATGTAAGTGATCCGACTCTTGGAGTACATTGGTTCTTTACATATGGTATCACAGAATCGTTTAGGTTGGAACGGACCTTTAAAGACCATCTAGTCCAAGCCCCCTGCTGTGGGCAGGGACATCTTTCACTAGATCAGGTTGCTTATAAGCCCGTCCAGCCTGATCTTGAACACTTCCAATGATGGGGCATCCGCAGTTTCTCTGGGCAGCCTGTTCCAGTGTCTAACCACCCCTATCGTAAAAAATGTCTTCCTTCTGTCCAATCTAAATCTGCCCTCTTTCAGTTTAAAACCATTGCCCCTTGTCCCATCACTACAGGCCCTGGTAAAAAGTCTCTCTCGATCTTTCTTATAAGCCCCCTTTATATATTGAAAGGCTGCAATAAGGTCTCCCTGGAGCCTTCTCTTCTCCAGGCTGAGCAACCCCAACTCTCTCAGCCTTTCCTCATAGGAGGGGTGTTTCAGCGTTGGATCATTTTTCTGGCTGTCCTCTGGACTCAGTCTAACAGGTCTGTGTCTTGTACTGAGGACCCCAGAGCGGGATGCAGTACTCCAGGTGGGGTCTTACATGAGTGGAGTAGAGTGGGAGAATCGCCTCCCTCAACCTGCTGGCCACACTTCTTTGGATGCAGCCCAGGATACGATTGGCTGCCTGGGCTGCAAGCACACATTGCTGACTCATGTCCAATTTTCCATCCACCAGTACCTCCAAGTCCTTCTTGGCAGGGCTGCTCTCAATCCATTCATCCCCCAGCTGGTATTGATACCAGGGATTGCCCCCACTCAGGTGCAGGACCTTACACTTTGCTTTGTTGAACTTCATGAGGTTCGCATGGGCCCGCTCCTCCAGCCTGTCAAGGTCCCTCTGAATGCCATCCCTTCCCTCCAGTGAATCAACTGCAGCACTCCTCATGATAAAAAATAATAAATTTGTTTAGGGAATAGGCAGTTAACTGTGTATTAAATTATTTGATTAGAAATGGCTGTATACTATCTATGGGAGTCGAAAGAGAAAAATAAATAGAAATTTCACAGGAATTACTTTGATGTATGATTTTTATGCTGTATGTAGTTTAACACAGCTAAAGAAGAAATGTTTAATGTTACATGTTTTGGTATCTGAAACATTGTTCTGCTCTGATGCACGTATAGTTGTTTTGATGTTCTCTTGCTTAAGAACTTTGCAAACTGTCTAAACTGCAAACTCTCTGAACTTTAACTTGATTCAGAAAGAGGAATAATTTCTAAGGGTCATAGCTAGAGAAACAAAATTAAATAAAACTCTTCTACTATTTCATAAGAACATGTGATCTGTCATGAGGAATTACTCTCGCTCTGCGAGAAGCTACAGTATGTAAATGGAGTTAAATCACAATAATATTGGGACACTTGCATTCAAATTGTTCATGTCAACATAGTATGTAAAATGGTTTTAAAGCAAATAGATAGATAGTGTTGTGACCCATTGCTCAGGGGTACATACAGCTGTCTGTTATAAGGAGGGAAGGGAGAGAATAGGAACTATTTATCTAATCCATCCTAGTGTCACTAGCGCAAAACTGGGGGGCGGGGTTTGCTATTTTTTCTAGGATTTTAATCAATTCATGTATTTTTTCTGACATAACTTAATGTAAAAGTAATTATACAGGACATTAAACACATTTTTTAATATGCAATCATTACAGAATAAGTAAGTGCCATGACTTTAAGTGTGGTAGGGTGATTTTGCCCTGATTAGCACTTACACAAGGTCAGTATATACTGGGTTTGTTTTCATCAAGTTCTCTATCTGCAGGAGTGAGGAATTTTATACAACAGTCTCTATCTTCAGTCTTTGATCTTTCTTTATCTTTCCTTACAGGCTACCCAAGTTGTACCTTTGTGAATTCTGTCTAAAGTATATGAAAAGCAGAACTATTCTCCAACAGCATATGAAAAAATGTGGCTGGTTTCATCCTCCAGCCAATGAAATTTACAGAAAAAACAGTATTTCAGTCTTTGAGGTAAGTTAGAAAACTAAGCCACTCACTTTTATGTACAAAACAGGGTCTTTAGCACCCAATCATGTGATAAGAATCATAGAATCATAGAATCATAGAATCATACAGGTTGGAAAAGACCTCCAAGATCATCGTGTCCAACCATCAACCCAACACACCATGCCCACTACACCATGTCCCTAAGGGCCTCATCTACACGTCTTTTAAATACCTCCAGGGATGGTGACTCCACCACTTCCCTGGGCAGCCTGTTCCAAGGCCTGACCACTCTTTCAGTAAAGAAATTTCTCCTAATGTTCAATCTAAACCTCCCTTGGTGCAACTTGAGGCCATTTCCTCTTGTCCTATCGCTAGTTACTTGGCAGAAGAGACCAACACCCACCTCGCTACAACCTCCTTTCAGGTAGTTGTAGAGCGCGATGAGGTCTCCCCTCAGCCTCCTCTTCTCCAGGCTAAACAACCCCAGTTCCCTCAGCCGCTCCTCATCAGACTTGTGCTCCAGGCCCTTCACCAGCTTCGTTGCCCTCCTCTGGACACGCTCCAGCACCTCCATGTCCTTCTTGTAGTGAGGGGCCCAAAACACAGTATTCGAGGTGCGGCCTCACCAGTGCCGAGTACAGGGGCACGATCACCTCCCTACTCCTGCTGGCCACACTATTTCTGATACAGGCCAGGATGCCGTTGGCCTTCTTGGCCACCTGAGCACACTGCCGGCTGTCAATCAGCACCCCCAGGTCCTTTTCCTCTGGGCAGCTTTCCAGCTGCTCTTCCCCAAGCCTGTAGCGTTGCCTGGGGTTGTTGTGGCCGAAGTGCAGGACCCGGCACTTGGCCTTGTTGAATCTCATACAGTTGGCCTCGGCCCATCGATCCAGCCTGTCCAGGTCCCTCTGCAGAGTAGTCTGTAGACTCAGCTGCTATGATGTCTAACTTGTAATACTGCAGTCAAATAAGACCTAACAGGTCACATGTTTGCAGCAGGATAGCATACACTTCATAGCCCTAAAGATCCTCATTCTTGAAGCATTCAGTTGCTAAGAGTGAAGAACTACAAGCAAGCAGTTCTCGCGTATAGATTATTCATCCATAAAACATATGAGAAGTTGTAAAAATGCTTTTTCATTTTAGGAAAATGAATTTTAAGTTCTCTCTTAAGCTAATGAATGTACCAGTGACTTGGCTGCAGCCTTTATGCTGTGGAAGTTTAAGTCCTTTGAGATGCTACCTGTGACAGAGAAGTCTTCCTTTCATGTTAGACATTTCAAACGTACAGGGATACCCAGATGAAGCATGTCCTTGCATGAGAGCAAATGGAGTGACAAAACTTTTCCTCATTTTTGTAAGGTTGATGGCAATGTCAGCACTATCTACTGCCAGAATTTGTGCTTGTTAGCCAAACTCTTCCTGGACCATAAGACCCTCTATTATGATGTGGAGCCATTTCTTTTCTACGTGCTGACACAGAATGATGTCAAGGGCTGTCACCTTGTTGGCTACTTTTCCAAGGCAAGTATTTGAGTACTTCAGATTTGGAACTGCATTTGCTATGGTGAAAATGCTGCTTCAGAGTCTTTAAATTGTTGTAATTTAGGCTCTTGCATTTTATATAATACATTACGTAATATAGGTATAGACATCTATTGCAACCAGATTTTATTTATGTTACATTCAGAGACCACCAACCACACCAACTAATAAAACCAAGTTTCTTCATAATGTGGAATAGCATATTTTCTCTAAGGAATTTGTACTGCAGCTAGTAGCTGAAAAAAACCCAACTCTTCAAATGACTTCCCACTCTTGGTGGTGATGGGTAGTACTGTTTGTGAGACAAATATTGTTACCAAGTAGTTCTATCTCATCTTTCTTTCTGTAAATACATTGTTTTCCAAAAAAGTTTGGTGATTTTGCACCTCATTTGAAACCTTTTATTTTTTTGACGGAACAGGGCCAAGATTTCAGATAGGCCTTTTCTTAAGATTTTTATCTGTAATTGTTTTACTTATTTTTAAATAGCTCTAATTGAAGCTTTTCCTTTCAGTCTTCAGAACAGCAGATTTGAGATTGGATTTTAGTATGTTATGGTTATAACGTTTAAAGATACACTGGAATACTGCAATCTTTTTCAGTGAATTTAGCTGCCTTCAGATTTATGCTTTGAACTTTATCTGCTATGCAGCCCATGTTCTTTATTTTATCTAAGCAGAAGCTGGTAGTTATGTCAAGGTTTCGTTCTTTTTGTTTTTCTGAACTGAAATGATGGTAATAGAGTTTTAATATTATTCTCTCTTTTAAAGTCTTTCCTTGGCTCATATACATTGTTGTTCCTAAGAAACTTTGACTGTGGCTTTCTATCTCAGTTTTTGCTATAGAAGTAATTAGGGACTTGTACAGAACAACCTCTACTCTTTCTAATGGTCTCTTTTTTTTTTTTCCCCCTCCCCTTTAAATTTGCTGCTTTTTTCCCCAACAGGAAAAACACTGCCAACAGAAGTACAATGTTTCCTGTATAATGATTCTTCCACAATACCAGCGTAAGGGCTATGGCAGGTTCCTAATTGACTTCAGTAAGGAACTTTTTCTTCACTTTTTTTAGTCTTTGTCTTTTCACGTTTTACAGAAAGGCTTAACTGTGGAAGAGGATATTTTTCAAATTAAAAAACATCTCGGGACAAAGGATTTTAAAGCTCACAAAATCATCTGAACTTCACAATTTACTCTTATTGTTGGAAGGCTTCAATTCTAAAGACAAATTGATCATTTTTCCCCTAATTCTCATGTTTCCTGTGTAAGCAACTTACAGTGGAAGCTATAGGCATGTGTCAGTATAGTGTTTTTAGCAAAAGCTTACCTTGTGCATGTAGTTCTTTCTACAGAAAGCCAACCCTAAAACTGCATGGTCTGTTGAAACCTTCAGCAGCTTGATTAAGTGAATGAGTGACTTAAGGAAAAGGTAGTCATAGTTACGTTTTAATGTAGCTTTGAGAGCAACAAAACCAAACATACTTAGGCTCTGAATACTCAAACAGTTCGCAGATTCATACATAGATCTCAGCAAGTTCATGGGGAAACTTGCCACTGTAACTATATCTCTTATTATGCTGAGTGCAATCTAATATAGCCCTCCCTGTGGACATGCTAATTTTGGAGTTAATGTCCAGAGGAAAAGCCCTACTGGTATAATTATATTAGAATGACTTTGCTGGTAAATATCCTTGTGTAATAAGTTGTTGTTCTCCTGAAAATACTGGTGAAACAAAGGATCTCAATGATGTACCTTGAGAAATCAACAAATGTGGGCTATATTAGAGCAGCAGTGAGAAGACACATTTGTCAGAGGGTTCCCCCCTCCCCCCTTTGTCATACTGGGGAGGATATAACCTCTCGGATTTTATTGAACCTGTGCAGTGTATCACAGTCTTAAATTAATTAAGTCTCTGCAGATAGAGCTTGGTACTCTCCAGTGTTGCCCTGAATTTTGACAGTAGAGAATTTTCAAGAAAATTGTTTGCCATATTAGTTTTAAATGGCTAAAATATGTTTTCCCTCCGTCATCTTCAAAATTGCTGTTGCAATTGGAAGATACTCAGCAGACTGTTTGTGTACTTTAGGCTTAGTATAGTTTCTAGGTGGGCAACTGCTGCCATCTCGTGGCATTGCCCATAGCCAATGTCTGATGGCAACGTGGTTTAGAAATCTCATCATCATTGAATACAGGAGTTTAAACAAACAACAAAAAAAAATCGGCCAGACCACTCAGTGTATCCTTCAAAATTATAATCTATATCTTGTAGGCAGCATTCAGCTACTTTCTGGAAAAAAGCCTTTGTAGAAGTTGGGGTGGAAACAGAAGCTATATATGCTAATTTTCTGAAATTTTTTTCTGGTATATCTTTAGGCTATTTGCTTTCGAAGCGTGAGGGTCAAGCAGGATCACCAGAGAAACCCCTGTCAGACCTGGGGCGCCTCTCATATATGGCTTATTGGAAAAGTGTAATATTGGAGTGCCTTTATCATCAACGTGACAAGCAATTAAGCATTAAGAAATTGAGTAAGCTGACTGGAATCTGCCCTCAAGATATCACTTCCACTCTACATCACCTACGAATGCTTGACTTCCGTAGCGATCAGTGAGTACAGGAGTCCTGTTGTATTTCCAAATGGCTTCAGATGTATTTGAATGAAATTTAATGATGTTTGGAGACAAGTTACATCTAATACGCTTGATTTTATTTAAGACTTAAGTGTCCACTAACATACTTGCAAAACAGAGCAAAGAACAGCAACTTCCCTTCTCCAGAGGGAAATCTGTTCCTTTTTCCAGTCACTGAGCAGACAGTTGTTTCCCCCCTTTTCTCTGTGCCTCAAAGATGCCATTAATTGTGTGGATTAACATGGGATGCTTGATCAGTGGGATAGATCACTGGGAGAAAGGAGGTGTGTGGATATAGAATAGAGGTAGTCTGCTTGCCCAGCTGAGTGTACAAGTCAAGTGAAATACTGGGAATTATTCTTGATTTAGACCATAGCAGTTTTGGGACTGGGGTTGTATTCTGTTGTGTTTTGTGTTAAACTTGGAACTTATTTGGAAAACTTGAAGTTATTGAGAACAGTTTTATGTCCTCATTTCACAGTATACTTTAATCAGTGATATTACTCCCAGCCCCCTGAATAAAATGCACTCTGGTAGTGGGACTGTAACTTTTTAAAGCAGTCTTTTTATTACCATTCAGTATCTTTCACCTCATGTTGCCTGTTCCCCAAATGTCATACCCCTTGTCCATTTAACACATAATAAAAGTGATACTCCACAGTTGAATGTTACCCATGGAAGGATAATGGCTTCACCATTAACAAGAAGTGGCAAGAATTTAACAACGTTTTCTCAGTTTTAAGATGCTTTCTCTGGTTGTCTGACAGTACTGCAAATTGTACAATTTTAATGAGCTTTCTGTCCTCTCTGAAGTTACTCATGGCAGGACTGATTGAGAGTACAGAGGTTTTTCTGTAATATCTTATATCTGTTTCACATGACAACATGTACAGTATGTAGCCTGTTGTTGATCAGAGTATTATTACTGTTTAGATTTGTGATCATTCGTCGGGAGAAACTTATCCAGGAACATATGGCAAAGCTTAGAACTAATGTCCGACCTATAGATGTGGATGCAGAGTGTCTGCGTTGGACACCTGTTATAGTTTCCAACTCAGTTGTCTCTGAAGATGAAGAGGAGGAGACAGAGGATGGGGAAAATGAAGAGCAACAACAGCAGAAAGAAAAGGATCCAGAGACCAGCGTAAGGGTGAATCTGTTACTTCTGTGTGGCATATAGTTTACACTCGGTGCTTTTGCAGGCAATGCTAACAAGATTTCAAATGCCAAGCTTGGGCATTTCGCATAATCGTAAAAAGCAATGCAGTCATGATTAGTTTATGTATCTTTATAGTTTCAGGTTAGAAACTAAAAATAGGGAAAACATTGAGGCATAGTCTAGAGAAAGGTTAAAGACTATCTCTGAAAAGAGTAAAAAGGCTCTTTCTACCCTTAATGATTTTGGGGGGTAGGGGGACAGTATTAAAAAAAAAAAAACACCACCAAAACCAAACAACCTGCCTCCCACTCTCAAGCAACCTGGTCTCTCATCAAATTATTGAAATGGATTTAGGTTTGAAGGACCCAGTATTTCTGTAAGTGACAAATAGCATAAATGGAAATGAATCAACAAAAACTTCTAACATATTTCATGAAAGGTTTTTGCTGTGTACTTTTGCAAAACCATTAATAGCTTTAGAATTACTGCCTAGAGAGCAGTGAAGGTTTCTGAAATCTAGGCTGCTCTCTTTGAAGAGTTGCACTCTCACATCAGGTGATGAGCACTGACTAGAATACTAAGAGGCAAATTATGCGCTGTTACTGTATTTACATTAAACTAATTGTACATTTTAATGGAAAAACAGCTTCAAGTTTGTCTCGCTTTTTTCTTGAAAATTACACAAATACTGTGTTTGAATGTAGCAAGATGATGTTTGCATTCCAGCAGGCCACTGGATGGCTGCTGCTGACTGAAGTCACTTGTCAGGAAGCTAATTGAGGTATATTATCACCTGGGAGGAAAGGAGTAGCAGTTAGCGCTATTAGAATCTCGGAAAGGTCAATTCTTTCGTTATTCTCAGATTCTTAAAAGTCATTCTTGTTAAACTTTTCTGAATTCCTGCTCAAAAGCTTTTATGGAATCGAATTCAGGATAGACATGCATGCTTAAATAGGAAGTCTGAAATCTATTTGTTTTTATTTAAATCAGATGGTAAAATCTGTGTCATGGGAGAAGAAAGAGCAAGAGCCTTACTCACCTACAGAGAGTGAAAAAAAGCCAGACATTGTTGCTCCAGCCAATTCTGCACGGCCAAACAAGCACATTTTTCCCCTGGATAGTCTACCTGCCAACAGTCAGCCATCACGAAGAGGTCGATGGAACCGCAAGGGCAAAAAACTTCGGGAACCCTTTTGTGAGAAGGAGCCAATATTGCCTATTGAGGACAAAACAGCAGTTCCCAGTGGGCGATGCAGTGAATGTGAGGAGAAATCAGCAGCCTCACGAGGCCGGTGCAGTGACTGTGAGGAGAAGTCGGCGGCCGTGCAAGGAAGATGTGGTGAATGTGAGGAGAAGTCTCCAGCCTCAAGAGGCCTGTATGCTGAAGATGAGGAAAAATCCGCAGTTTCCCAGGGACAGTATGGCAAAGGTGAAAAATCTGCAATTCCCCGTCGGCGGTACAGTGAAGGTATGGAAAGGTGGAGAGGGCAGTTGAAAAAGAACATGGAGCCACTGAAGTGTAGATTCCCAGAGGACTGCGACAGATTACCCCGCCGCTACAGTGATAGTGATAGGGCAATTCTGAGGTGTTTTAGTGAGAGTAGTGAAGAGGAAGATGATGAGCCTGTGAGTCCTCGATCAAGCTCTCCACCTGTTCTCACCAAGCCAACATTAAAACGAAAGGTGTGTCCCTTATTTCTTGTTGTCTCTGACTATATCATGCGGTCTATTTTGTCAGTATGTTGGTGCTTTCTGAAGGATCGTGCAACTCATGAGGTACGTATTAAGCGTACAGGTAGCATCTGCTCAGTGTTCCAGAACTCTGTCTGGAGGGTGCTTTCTGCTACCTTTTTGTAGTGGTGGTTTTTGTTGAATCAGGGGAAAGGGTTGTTTTTTTTTTTTATTCTAACTTCTGCCATGTGATTTTGATTTTTCCACCTTGGTTATTAAAGTTTTATTCAGTCACACAAAATAGAAACAGATATGGTCCTACTTTTAAAAGAAGCTTGCAAAACACAAATGCTATCTAAAAAACTAAAATCACAGCATAAAGTCTTTGGAATAATTTACCATGGAGATGTGAATTCTATCAACGTGACCAAGAAAATCCTCTCTTTGTAGGATGCTGCACTAAAAAATTCTCTTCTATATCATCTTTGCAGCTCATTCTAAGCTATTCACATCTATGTTGTAGTGTCTCTGAACTTTCAGCTGTTATGGATGGGCTGTTAACTTCAGCTGTTTAAATGGTTTATAGTATTACACAATAGTCAATCTAGCAATGTGCATGGAAGTTGGTCGTCTTGCATTGTATTTGACAACTAACTGAAGGCAGGTGCCGGTCAGTATTTCTAGTGAAGTCTGGATTCCGGAAGGGAGCCCTCTGGTCCTGCTTAGACTGTTGAACTCTGCTGTTCATGTTTTCTATTTGTCAGTGTTTTACTTCTACTGGATGTGGTAAATTGTATTCTTTTCTCCCACCTTCCACGTTCAGAAACCAATTCTTCATCGGAAGAGGCGAGTCCGCAAGCGTAAGCACCACAATAGCAGTGTTGTCACTGAAACAATCTCGGAGACGACAGAAGTGCTGGATGAACCATTTGAGGACTCAGACTCTGAACGACCAATGCCCCGATTAGAGCCTACATTCGAGATTGAGGAGGAGGAAGAGGAGGAGGAGGACGAAGAGGAGGAGAATGAGCTTTTGCCCAGTGGATACTTCCGGCACTTAGCCCCACCAGACACACTCAGGCATAGACCCTCTTCTAAGAGGAAGTCCAAAGATGAGGAGGAGTCTGATGATACTAATGGTATGTTTGGCGGTATGCTGTTGAAAGTTTGATATAGATAGTGTGTCAGCGAGTGTTAGATGATGCTAGCTCATGATGGAACAAGTTGCTTACCTTACCTTGTAACTTCTAGGCAAAATGTAGGGTTAGGCATAAATTACCAGTCAAACCAGCCTCAAACATTCCCAAGTCTTATGAAAATGTGGTGCGTGCTTTTAACTATCTTATTAGCAATGACCTGATCACAGGGTATCCCTGTGATTGATTCAGCTTTCCTAGTGGAACTGGTATCTGTGATTGTGGAAAAACCTATGCAGCAGGGTCACTTACAGAAATAAAACAGAAATGAATTGGAGAGCCCTCAGTTTTCCGTAACAAAGAGAAATAATAAATTGTCTCTTTTGACATCCTGTTCTTCATCACATTGCATGTTCTACCTCTCAGCTTCTCATATCGCCTTAAAGTTCTCTGAACCTTCAGTTCATAAAATAAAATTATTTGGTTGGATCTGGTTACTTAGAGTGCACTGACAATTCAAAAGAAGCATCTGTCATTCAGATGCTCCATTAGTAATCTTCATTATGGCTGTTATGTGTTCTGTTCTCTTGATGGTCTACATAGTGCAAGGCAGTCAGCCAAATAAAAACAAAAGAACTGAGTGAAAGAGAAGTATGGTGCCGTTATCCCACAATAAAAAATCGTTATGGGAACGAACTCATTAATTTATGGCTTTCAACTAGCCTTTGGTTAGCGAGGAGAATCTTTCTTTAAAAGTACTTAAATTCTGAAAGCATCAATATGATTATAGCCATGTATACTATCCATTTAGCATCAGTTACTCTTAAATCCTTATAGCAGCATATAACTATGCAAATTTAGTGCAAACACATGTTGATCCAGCATTAAGCTTGCTTAGCGGGAATATATGCACAGTCAGTTTATACCATTGTTTTTTTAATTCTATTGTGATCAGGTTATTCATGAAATAAATTTTTATGGTACTCCAGCACCATTAATAAGACTATAGAGTTGGGAGAAGATCTGTTAGATAAGTGTTTTTCAGTCTTTTTCATTTGTGCTCTTCCGAATGTTTTCTGGTGGAGATGCAGATCCCTGTAGAGATTCCACACACATATATTGCTTTATAAAATATATCAGTGATTTTTAACCATCTTTTGCGACTACAAATAGTCTATAGAGTGCCCAGGGTTCACAAATGGTATTTGGAAAGCCACTGTTTTAACTCACACTCGTTATATACTACAATGATAAATTTCTTGCTCACCTACTTTATAAATACTTCAGTTCCTTACTCCCCACTTGTACTTTAGTGCTTTCTGTTCCCTTGTGTCACTTCTGTTGCTTTTTTTCCTGAACTTCTGCAAATTTTTCAGAACCTCTGAAATAATGAAGTAGTAAGCATACTATTTCAGGGTATTGCTGCTCCTGACATCAGTGCACCTGAATGCAGGTGCCTTTGCATATACATAGTAAAACTGTAATGATCTTAGAGAAAATACAATGTACTTTCAATTACCTAAACATGTTAGCCCACAGGGATAATCATCATAAACAGCTGGCTTTTTTGATAAAAAATTAACCTGGGTGGAGGGGAACAGCACTGCCTTATGACAATTCAGAAATACAGTATTGGAGTCATTAATATTTGGTTCAGATTTAGACTATTTTAATCATAACTGTGAGTTAGGAATGCTTATAGGAAGCTTAGATTTTTTGGAAGTTTTCCCATCAGAAACCTGCTTGTAATTTCTTTTTTTTTTTTTTAAAAAAAAAAAAAAAACAACTTTCTGACTATGGGTGGTTTGGGTTAGATTTTTCCCTGAGAACTTAATCTCTAGCTGAGGCAATGCATTGAAAGTGTTTTATGATTTCCCTGAAATGTAACATTGCAGTCTCTTAAATTTGGTGTCTGATGAGAATTTGAATTGGTTCTGATTGCTGTCAGGGCTACAGTGAGAATGGATAGTGTGGTATGGTGATTTGAGGCCAGTATTTAATAAGCGTTAGGCATTCTGGAAGACAGAGTGTGTTCTGTGGTGTAGAAAACAAATAAAGCTTGTCTCTCTATGTTCTGCCAATTCTGTGCAACTTGATTAGTGTTGCGTGGGGGAAGGTGGAGCTCTGTAATAGGCTGGGCTGTATTATTTTGCTTCTCCTAGTTCTATCTGTAAGTTTTACTGTGAGTGTGAATACTGTAAGGATCTTCTGTTCAAGCTTGCGTGGGCACTGACGTTTAACGAAGTGCAACTGAATGAGCATATTGAAACATATGTTTCTCAGTATCCTAAAAAATGATGCATGTGAAATCTTGAGTGGTCATCAGATCTGTATTCTTTTGTGAAGACGGTGTCAAGTGCATATGGTAAAAATCATGGAATCGCGGTCCCTTGAGAGTGGAAAGGACCTCTGGAGGTCGTTTTGTCCAGCCCTGCTGCTTAAGCAAGGCCACCAAGAGCCAGTTGCTCGGGACCATGTCCTGATGGCTTTTGAATATCTCCAAGGAGGGAGACTCCACAACCTCTCTGGGCAGCCTGTTCCACTGCTCAGTTACAGTAAAGAACTGTTTCCTGTTGCTCAGATGGAACCTCCTGTGTTTCAGTTTGTGCCCATTGCTTCTGGTCCTGGCCCTGGGCACCACTGAAGAGAGTCTGGCTCCATCTTCTTTATACCCTCCCTTAAGATACTTGTACGCATTGATAAGACCCCCCCTGAGCCTTCTATCCAGCTCTCTCAGCCTTTCCTCATCAGAGAGATGCTCCAGTCTCTTAGGGATCTTAGTGGCCCTTTGCTGGGCTCTCTCCAGTAGCTCCATGTCTGTTTTGTACTGGGGAGCCCAGACTGGACACCTTTAATATTACATTATTATAAGGGGAGCCTGCCATCATAAGATCATTTACTTTTTTTTTTTCATTCTTAAAAATATTAAATCCATGACAGTACAGATAAAAGCAAAGGGTCTTTACCTAAGAGGTGGTAAATCTAATCTTCTGTAGTAGATAGGAAATGTGAAAGAAGGGGAAGAGAAATAGTGAATTTCTAAATTTTTTTTTTAAGAGGTGGATTTTTTTTTTTTTGAAGGGCTTAAGTGTTAATGCTTTTAACAAATACTCTGAAAGTAGTGTTTCCTTATTCCTGCCCAATGATATGCTGACTGTGGCAGATCCCTTCTTTCCTTTATTCACATTCCAAATATTTCTTTTATGGATGACTTCAAGGAGTTGTTGAATTTTGAATGCAATATTTGTTTTAAATTCATTTTTTAATACCCAGAATTTTTTCAGAATGCTTCTCATTGGAGATATTTAGAGTAAATGCCTGTGTGAGCAAAGGGCAAGAGTAACTCAGCTGACCTATGATTAGGTTTTAAGAAGCGTTTGTGAACTACTAGGAACACATTATTTAGTTTTACCTTCATTGCATAACTGTGGACTTAAAACAGCTCTTCTTGGGAAATTCATAGTGTGGAATCAATAACATTTTTTAAGATGGTAGAAAGGGCAGAAATGTGAATAAACGTACTCTGAATATTGGGGGGGAAATTGATCTTATATCCATATAGTGGGATGATCAGCCTAATTACAGGCCCATCAGTGTGACATTCATCCTGATTTAAATAGTAGGATGACAGGCGTATTACTCCGTAGAAAGTCCAGGGAGGGTTATTTGCTCAATACCAATGAACACTGGTACGTGAAAAATGTATTTGTCAGACAATGATATATTTTTACAAGACTACAGCTTGGTTAATAAGAGTAATTGCTGTTATCTACTTAGTGTTTTGAGAGGTATTTGACTTAATCAAAACCATTTGCTTAAGCTGAAATGTTACAGAATCGAGCTAATACATATTAAATAAATCAAGCTGCAAACAGGGAGTAATTAAGCAGCTTTTTTATTAGTGGGGTGCAAGGCACTTGGACTAGATGATTGTTGTAGGTCCCATCCAACATAACTATTCTGTTCTATTCTAAGGGAGATTGGTCTGGGTCATGTGTCTGTCTGTACTGCTATTTTATGGATAAATTAAAAAATAATGTGGCAGCTGACAGAAAAAGAGGGGATTTGGTAAATGAAGTGAAGGGCAATTCACTGAAAAAGTTTATGAGAGAGTATTTGAAGGTCATGTCCAGTATTAGCATGGTTTTCTAGCTCAAAGCCAAAGAGATTCAGATGATCCTTAAATATATGAACAGGGGAATCTCAAGTGGAGTAGAGACATTCTGTCATCTCTTTATTTAGCTTTGGTGAAACTACTACAACCATCTTTACTCAGTAATTCACACTTGATAAGAGTATTGATAAACTGGAATTGTTCAAAGAACAGTTGTGGGCTGATTAAGACACTAGAACAAATGTTCTGTAATGATAGATTCAAAGAAAGCAGAGACAAAAGAGTGACTTGATAAATTTACAAATTACTTAGGTGAGAACTGTTACTTGGTAAGAGATTTTCTGCCTAGCAGATAAAAGGAAAACTAATACAAAAGCAGATTAAGTAAATTCAGTGTCTGAAGACAGAAACCCAGATGGTAAAGTGTGAATATCAACTAGTGTCAACGAATAACTGTGGTACTAGTTTACCAACAGTTGTGTAAAATGTCACTGACTATCCTAATTGACAGATTCAAAACAAAATTAATTCAGGGAATGCTTTACAGTATTCTGTAAGTTCTCAGTAAATGATGACATTCCTTTCTGGCTGTATAAGCTCTGAACCTATTCTAGTGTTTGGAAAGTCACTGAAATGCAAAACTTGCTTCATCAAATAAAAGTCAGATGAGAGAGGAATTCAGCGTCCTTTTAATGATTTCTCAAATTAAAAAAAAAAAAAAAAAAAGTGGCCAAATTCAGTCATCTGTGTATTTCTGTTGGTATTTAAAAGCATAAGCCGTGAAAAAAGTGGAAATATTTCCTTTCTTCAGCAGATGCACAAAATACAGATCTAAATGGAAACACGCTTTTATTGCAACTTCATGTGTTCCCCTACACTGGAACATTTTCATTTGTGAACATATTGTATAAATAAAATTTTAAAGGGTGCTGAGTCTTTCCAGGACTTTATCGTATAGCCTAGTGTTTAATCTGAATTGTGTATGAAAGGCTCAGAGCTTTGACCATGCAAAGTCTTGAAAGCATTGGTGTTCTTTGAAAATGTAATGTGCATTGTGATTGCTAATGAGCAGATCCTTGATCCTTCTTGTTACTCTTCACAATAAATCTCTAAGCTAGTACTGATACATAGAGTTGATAAACATGATGGGAATGCTTGGAAAAGCTTCCGTGAATGCTCAGGTCAAACAAAAATGTTTGAACAGTGTCTTTCAATTTGTGTTTTCAGGTAACCCAACTCTGAAACCATTATCTATGCTGAGAAAATGTGAAGGAAAGGATTCTTTACTTGAGCCAGATACTTCTACACCCATGAAAAAGAAGAAGGGATGGCCAAAAGGGAAAAGCCGAAAACCAGTCCACTGGAAGAAAAGACCTGGTCGAAAACCAGGTTTTAAACTGAACCGGGAAAAAGTGCCACCATCAGTTCAGGATGACGGAGTTGATGCAGTGGTAGCTAATTCAAAACCTGGGCGTAAGCCCAAAATTTCAGATAAAGAAGAAAGTGTTGAGCAGAAAGAAGAGCTGCCTCTTATTGAGGAAAGGAAAGAGGAAGATGTGAATATGGAAGCAGAAGAGGTAGGAGAGGGAGAAGAGGAAGATATAGCAAGCACTGAAGTAAGACCAGTTTCTCCTGTGGACAGCAACAGCAGTCCAGTGCCAGAAGTAAAAGAGCCTGAGATAGAAGAGGAGGTAGAGGAGAAGCCACGGGTTTTAGAAGAGCAAAGGCAATCAGAAGAAGAACAGCAAGAACTAGATGAACCTGAGCATGACCATGAGGAAGAAGAGGAAGTTGCAGTAGTGACAAATCAAAATGAAGATCATGATGCTGACGATGAAGATGACGGTCATCTGGACTCTGTGAAGAAAAAAGAATTGGAGGAGCAGCCTGTTAGAGAAGGGGTGAAGGAGGAGCCTCAGGTGCAAGAATGTTTTTTAGAAACAAGCATACCAAGCAGTAGGGAAGATGCAAAAGAAAAAGATGAAGCAGAGGCAGATTCTGAGGAAGAGCAGGCTTCCAATGAGACATCGGTGGGCTCAGAGCACGTCCCTGGGTCTGAAGATGATCATGAAGAAGAGCAAAGCAATAAAGAAGGGTTAATTGAATTAAAGGAAGAGGAAGAGATTCCTCATAGTGAACTAGATCTTGAAACTGTTCAAGCAGTCCAGTCCTTGACACAGGAGGAAAGCAATGAGCATGATGTAGCTTACCAGGACTGTGAAGAAACTCTTGCAGCTTGTCAGACTTTGCAAAGTTACACCCAGACTGAGGAGGATCCTCAGATATCAATGGTTGAAGATTGCCAGGCCTCAGAACACAACAGTCCAATATCCTCTGTTCAGTCCCACCCCAGCCAGTCTGTACGTTCTGTCAGCAGCCCAAATGTGCCTGCTCTGGAGAGCAGTTACACCCAGATAAGTCCTGAACAAGGATCCCTGTCCGCACCCTCTATGCAGAACATGGAGACCAGCCCCATGATGGATGTGCCTTCAGTATCGGACCACTCTCAGCAGGTGGTGGATAGTGGCTTCAGTGACCTTGGCAGCATTGAGAGCACTACAGAGAATTATGAAAACCCCAGCAGCTATGACTCCACTATGGGAGGCAGCATTTGTGGAAATAACTCTTCCCAGAGCAGCTGTTCATATGGGGGACTGTCCTCTTCTAGCAGCCTCACTCAGAACAGTTGTGTTGTCACTCAGCAAATGGCAAACATTGGCAGCAGTTGCAGCATGATGCAGCAAAACACTGTCCAGCCTGCAGCAAACTGCAATATCAAGTCACCTCAGAGCTGTGTAGTAGAAAGGCCTCCAAGTAACCAGCAACCAACAACGCAGCCACAACAGCAACAGCCTCAGTCACAGCAGCCACAGCCCCCACCTCCACCCCAGCAGCAACCTCCACTGTCTCAGTGTAGCATGAACAACAGCTTCACCCCAGCACCTATGATCATGGAAATACCCGAATCAGGAAGCACTGGTAACATAAGTATCTATGAGAGGATTCCAGGAGATTTTGGTGCTGGGAGCTATTCACAACCATCAGCCACATTCAGTTTAGCCAAGTTGCAGCAGCTGACAAACACCATTATGGACCCTCATGCCATGCCTTATAGCCATTCTCCTGCTGTGACTTCCTATGCAACCAGTGTTTCTCTGTCCAACACAGGATTGGCTCAGCTAGCTCCTTCTCATCCGTTAGCAGGCACACCACAAGCACAAGCCACTATGACACCTCCACCAAACCTGGCGTCCACCACCATGAACCTCACGTCACCTCTGCTTCAGTGTAATATGTCTGCTACCAATATTGGTATTCCACATACACAGAGGTTGCAGGGGCAAATGCCAGTCAAAGGGCATATTTCCATTCGCTCTAAATCAGCACCACTGCCCTCTGCAACTGCACACCAGCAGCAGCTCTATGGCCGCAGCCCACCCGCAGTTGCCATGCAGGCTGGTCCTCGTACGTTAGCTGTTCAACGGGGTATGAACATGGGAGTCAACCTAATGCCAACCACCCCTTACAATGTTAATTCCATGAATATGAACACCCTGAATGCCATGAACAGCTACAGAATGACACAGCCTATGATGAACAGCAGTTACCATAGTAACCCTGCCTACATGAACCAGACAGCACAGTATCCTATGCAGATGCAGATGGGAATGATGGGGAGCCAGGCCTATACCCAGCAGCCTATGCAGCCAAATCCTCATGGAAACATGATGTACACTGGCCCCTCCCATCACAGCTACATGAATGCTGCTGGGGTGCCCAAGCAGTCTCTCAATGGACCATACATGAGAAGATGAGCAAGATGAACTTGCATCCTAAAAACTGAAATATATATAAATAAAGGAACCTTTTATACTGACGAACCAGAGAAAATGGACCTTTTTCCAGTTAAAATATTGCTGTAGATTTAGAGGGATTTTCTTTGGTTTATTTTATTTTTTAGGAAGCCTGGTCTTTATTTTTTGGATTTTTTTTTTTGTTTTGCGTTTTTGTTTTCTTCACAATCCTGAAACATTTTACAGCTAAAATCATTTACAGATGTTTTTTAGAGGGGAAAACATGCACAAAATCTTTTCATAATTTAAAAAGAGCCTTACTTTGCTGACAATGTGGACAGAATATGTGTAACAGTGAAATCATCTTTCTAAATTTTTTTTTCAAATGTATGTCCTTCTCCCGCCCGTGCCCCTCTGTATGCAGTTTCTAGTGCTGCAATCATGTAAAATGTTTGACATCTTGAATAATAACAACCCTTCTCTCTAAACCCCACCTAGCATTTCCTACTTCTAGCGGGAGGCACTTATTGGGAGACTTGGAAGGGGACACAGAGGATAAATGAAGCTCTTTATTTCTGCAAGTCAGGAAAAATTTTTAATCTTTAATTTTCCCTGACTCCCTTGCCCTCAGTAAAATTTGGAGTTACGTGTAAACGATAAACTATTCACATTGGTGTTTTTGTAGATGAGTTAATTGAAATTGTATGTTTCATGCTGAAAATATAATGTAATCTTAAAATGATCCCATTCACCACCCAGACATGCATGTGCGCACACATGTGCATGCATGCACACATGTTTTTCACTCTGAACTACTGGAAGCATCTCAAGAGAGAACTGTTTGTATCCCTTATGCAGTCATGAGGAGGATAGGGTGGTTATTGGTCTATTAGGACAAGAAAACGGTTGCAGGCTCTTATGGTGAACTGCAAGTCAGCCACAACTCCAAGATCCCAAACTCTGCTTTAGTATGTACTTCGAAATGCTGAGGGTCTTGGTTCTGAGCCTTTGAGTCAGGCTGAGCTCAAAAGCAGCTGTTTCCAGTGGTCTGCCTCTTAATCTCTTTACTTAGGTAATCTTGGAAGATAAAGTGTACGTTTTAAGTGACTTGATGAGAACCGTGTGGTGTCCTTGTCACTCTTCCATTCCTGGTATGGGGTAGGAAGTTGCTGAATGTGCTGCGCTCTGAGGGAGTCAGTGATGTGTTTCCTGATTCTCCCACTATGTTTGAGACCCATTTTATAGGAATAGCCACACTTTCCATCTAGTGTGGGAAAAGAAGGGAATCGGCCTGTTCTATAGGAGTGAAACAGTCCAAACACCATAGTAGGATGCAGGCAGCAGGATTTTGCTGTTTATTACTGCATAATCCAATTTACATTCTTTTTGGCTAAGCTGCTGGCATGTCACCCAATACAAAAAGGGACACCCTTTAATGTAAAGGTCTTTTTTTTTATTGTATATGAAGTAGAAATACAGGCACATTAATGAGACTAATTTCTTTTGTTTTTAAACCAAAAGAGTCTAAAAGAAAGTTGGGGTTTCTTCAGATGCACTAAAATGGACTTTCCTCCAATAACTGCTAACCATAAAAGGCAGAATTCAAAGGACTTCCACTTTTTATTTCTGTTTAGTTTTGAGCATGTACAAGGCTGTGTAGGACCCCATTTCTCTGTATATACTATTCCAGTTCCAAATAACCCATGTAGAAAGCGCACTGTGCTGCCCTCTCCTTCCTAGATCTTCAGCTGTGTCACTGCTTCCTGATGGCTGGGGGTGGGCTGGGTAGGGGGGTGGGTGGGGGCCTGAGACAGGAGGAGAAGCTGTTGAAATGAGGGCTGTGAATTTAGTTTGTTTGCCGTTCTGTTTGGTTTGGTTTTGTATGTTTTTTTTATCAATTGGGCAGCTCCCTTTTCCACAAGCCTTTGTGACTGTAGAACTATTGTAGAAAAAAAAATGTTCTTTTCTATATATAAAAAGAAATTATCCAACGCAGTAATATTGGTACCTACCATTTTTTCACTTCTGTTAAAAAAAAAAAAAAAAAAATGTATTTTTAGCAAGATAACTTGGGTAATCTTCTAAAAGAAATTAAAAAAAAATCTCACTGTTAGTAACTTTGATGCCTTTTAAAAATAAGAGCTTTTTCATTTCATTCCATCTTTAAAATTTTTTATCTTTGTTGTAGAATATTAAAAACTATTTTAAGAAAGATAAAAATTCTCTTTAAAGAGATCTCTAGAGTGTGTGAATAGGAGCTCCAGATGCCTCTAAAAGCCGCATGTACAAATGAAGCTGAGTCTATTCCTGTCTGTTTATATTTGCTTTTCCTGTTTTGTAACCTCTTTGTACTTTGTTCATGGTGACTTGTAAGCTAAGGGGAAGGGGTGCCTAGATGCCTTTGTAATTCTCCATGTCATACGCTCCTGGCTGGATGGTCTCCCTTCCTCTCCTTGTATGTAATATCACTTTTTTTTCCCTTTCTAGCAAGTACTTTCAAAAGAACTCTGTACATTTTAACATAAAAAATAAATTATGTTGAGCCATTTTGGATGTCAGTTGTGCATGCGGATTTTTTTTTCTTCCATTTGAGCAGTGAACTCTGTCACTGATCCTTGGTCCTGGGAATATGATTCCCTGTTGGCCTTTTGTTCTGGAAGAGAGGTGGTACTTGGAATTTACTTACGAGATCTTTGTCCATGTTAATTTTTATCTACAGCTTCTAATCAGAGAAAGATTAAAAATAGGAAGAAAACCCAAAAACTTGAAAGCTGCTCCAGAAATCATCCCCTTTAAATTGCTCTCTGCAAGGGCTGCCCAAAGCCTAAGCAAAGTGTGTTAGCTGGTTTTTGTCCGCTTCTTGTTTGTACAATCACTTGAGAGTTTTGGCTTGCGCACTTAAAAAATTGCAATATGTGTTTGAAGCTTCCCCCCCCCCCATTTCAATTGCTCTCTCATCTTTATAATGAGCACTTTGGATAGGAGAATTAGAAATTTTACCTAGCAAAGTTTACCCTGCAGCTGCAAAGCAGAATTGGATCAGTTTCAAGCTTTGTGGAGCTGTCCCGCTTGTTCTGTCGCTGTGCAGAGTTCTCCTCTGCAAGCTCACAACTTTCAAAACGCTAGATGGAAGCCAAGTTCCAGCGAGTGTGTGATCATTGCCAAAGTTTCCCCATGATAAATGTTGTGGCAATAATTCAAGAGCAGACTGCCCATTGTTTCTGGTGCCTAACCATCCCCAGGGTGCCTGCCCCGCTGCAGCCTGGCAGGGGCTCCAGGGAGCAGAACGTGGGGAAGCGTGGCAAAGGGCCAAGTGGCCACAGGAATCTTCCAGAGGCTTTTCAGCAGATGTGCTGTCACAAGTATGTCTTCAAGTAAGCAAACTGTGTTTGTGTGTCATAGTAAATAAGTGAAAAGGACCTTGAGAACTAGTAAAATTAAGTTTGACGCGGTTTTCATATCTCCAGTCCTCGCCAAGATAGAACATAAGTTTATGTAAGGTGAGGATGATGCTGCATCTTCCTTTAAGCTGGTCTATTTTTCATTGGACTCATTATAGTTGTTTTACTGAGGCACCTGAATTTTCAGATCAAACATGTCAAGATACAGATAGAAGTTAATCGTACGGGCGTGCTCCTGTGTGATTCGTTCATTTATTCTCACAACAGCTTTTAGGTTATTCAAGCATGAAGGAGAGAGAGAGAGGGTGACCTGTGATTAAGCTTTTCACTACTTTAATCACTTGTGAATTACAGTGAGTACATCAGCAGGTAAGAGTCATCAGGATGGCAGTAGATGTGCATCCTGTGTGTTTGCATGTGTATTACTTCCCCATAGTCAGTGCTGGAGTTAAGACTGAATTAACCATTCTGTGCTAGAAAGCTGTGTTCAATTGCTCATAGCTTACTTTTAATTTTTTTAAGTTGTTCATTAAAGGAAGCTTTGGCACTGTCCAGTAGCAAAGTGGTGGGTGCCACCCCAGCATGCCATGTTTTTTCCATGCTTAAACAATCGTGGTTTGGGGTCTTTTGGGTTTTGCTTGTTATTTTCTGTATACACTGAATTTAGTAGATTTGATTTGACCATTAAAAAGTGCTCGGCTTGAATTGTTATCTAACAACGATACTGTTGGAGTCAGCTTTTATTTATTACCAATTTTCAGAAACATCTCTCATTTTTAGGATACGATATGGGTTTTAAAAGTAAAATACCAATGGAGAACAGTTGCATGTCCTCCAGCAATTCAAAATGGCTTTGACTTCCAAAATTAATGTGCTAAGTGATTAGACTAGAGTATAATTCTACTGCTTTAGATAACAGTAGAATTTGAAATTGTTTATGGCAAATCACTTCCATGGAATAACAGCATACAGTTATGTTCTAGTAAAGTGTTTGTATCATAAACGGACGAGTAGGGCAATTCAAACTCATTATCCGATGACCCGACACCAAATTATGGTTACACATGGTGATATGAAATGCTTTGCAAATAATTGTTTATCTTTGCAACACTTAATCACAAGCTGTCAAGCTAGGGGTGAGCAGGACCAATGCTAATAATAATTAAAATTAAACTTCTTGTGCATTTCTCAGTTCTTAAGGTAGTTGAAACTATTTCAAGAAGAAAAAGCAAATGTCTAGATAGGAACAGAACGATTTATAACAACTTTCTAGCTTTGTGGGACAAGGAACAAAGGTAAGTGTTTATGGAAATCTATGAACAAGATCATGGAAATGTGATTCCAGAGTTAATGAGCTGATAAACAGTAACTGCTACTTAAATGTTTATAAAAGACATTATTTGATCAAATAGGCTGCACTGTTAATAGCCTCTGCTTATTTGTTTTTTTTTTTTTAAAAAAAAAAAAAGAAAACCTGTTTGTGTGGGCTAACTTGATGATAACTACATTTAAGAGCCATGAACAAGGTGACCTCTTTTTTAGAATCTTGTCATACAAACTATCAAATCCTACCGTTGGAGAATGACTAAATAGGGGAGGTTTTTTTATTGTTTTGTGGGGTTTTTTTTTTGAGAGAGAAAGTTGCCAAGCTAGAACAGGGTTGAAATCAGACTGTCTTGAAGTGCAAGGACCTTTAGAACCTTATAGCATGGTGTGGACAGCTGCTGCTGCAGGCTCTGCATTGCCACAGCCAGATATCACACTGTGGACATGGTGAGAGTTGTTCCATTCAGCACTGTCAGGTTTGCTCTAAATCAGTTGATATGTGGACCAAAACGTCTGTTACCAATGCCCAATATGCAGGGAAGAGTTTGAATGCAACCCAGAGCAACATACAAACTACTGCCTGGGAGACTAGTGTTGTGATTTTGAAAGAGGCTAACTGAAAGGAGAATGGTCTTAAATGAGTTCTGAAAGCTCATCAGTGAGATAATTAA
Organism: Calonectris borealis; assembly: GCF_964195595.1. Classification (NCBI taxonomy): domain Eukaryota; kingdom Metazoa; phylum Chordata; class Aves; order Procellariiformes; family Procellariidae; genus Calonectris; species Calonectris borealis. The sequence continues at coordinate 5,047,941 of NC_134338.1, read as the reverse complement.
GAAAATAGTAAAAAGAACAGAACCATCTTAATTAGGTTCCCAACTCGGGGAGAGAGCTCCTTGCTGACATCCTATCTCTGCAGTAATAGAGGAATGCAGATAGACTGAGGCAGACTAAGTTTACAGCAGCTGAGGTGGGGCCTGCAGCATCTTTTATCTTCACAGCTTGTCAGCCAGAATAATTTACCTAAAAATAGCTGCCTGAAGTTGAGCTTTGAATGTAAAATCCTTTTGCCCCTAACATAGAGAATCTCAGCAACTTCACCAAACATTGATCTTCACCTATAGCAGGGCAGGACTCCAGCTACATGTTTAATCTCTTGAAACAGCTACAATACCTTGCAGACAGAGTCAGGAATTTGTTTCTCTGGTTCCTTCCCTATAGGAGGTTCTATTGTGGAGGACAGCTCTGTATGTGGAATTGGCATATAATGACCTTTCTCATTTTGTGTGATTATTTTCCTAAGGGTTCCCCTATCATAATATCCCCTATTTGTTCTCCCTTGCCAAATACTTTACCCTGTGAATTCTTTGGAACAGGGACTCCGTTGTTGGATTGTTTGTCATTTGTGTTGCATGGTAGAATCCCAGTCTGTGATTGAGGTACCAAAGAGTTATCATAGCACAAATAATCTGTTTTCAAGGAAAATATGGTGCTCTGTGCCAAAAAATTAAATAAGGTTCTTGAGAAGTTTCTTTTCTACTAACATGTTGGCTAGTACATGCATATGGTACCTTTCAGCTAAAAGAGGAAGTCTGTTTAATGAAATTCTGTCGTCCTCTGTTTCCCCATTTTATCCAATAGGAACAAGCAGCAACAACATATGACACATCTACTGTTCCAGATATTTCCCAAACAACTTCTCCAAAGAAGAGAAAAATCACTGTTGGACAAAAAAATTATGTGGTGAGTTAAGTGAAATTACTACTAAGTCCATTTCCCACTTGTCCTGTCCTGAGTCCTTGCTGAAATAGCACAAATGGTGAAGATGAGCTTCTCTTCATGTACAGCAGATCTTTAAGGTCCCTTTCTATCAACCATACACCTACAGCACATAAAAGTTTGATATCAGTCATAGGCCAAATGCTTCATAACTTAGAACATCATGAGCGTAAGCCCCTGCAAAGAACAATCTTATGTGTATGGCAGAGATACATAATACCAGTTAACTCAGACTTTTAAATCATGCTGTCAAAATTCAAGACAGGTGTTTCAAAAACAACCACCACTGACTCCAAAGACCATTTGATAGGCATGCCACTCCCCCTCAAGTTAGAGAGCTAAATATAACTTCAAATGCTAGGAGCTAGGGTTGTACCAGGACAATAGCTCTGGACCTAGAGTTCAATAGGGATGAAATTCTCCCTGGTATCTTGAGGGGAAAGGGAAAAAGGTGTCACATAGGAAGAACTGAATTGTTACTGGACAGACGATTTCCTGAACCAGGGCTTCAGTCAATTCTGCTGGGAGGAGCTATTCTCCAGAGCAGCAGGTTCACGTTGCTTTGTGTTCCCTTCTGATAAAAATCTTCTGCAGTGTGAAGTAGGCAAGACTGCAGTTGCTTTAGGAGTGTCCTTGTCCTCCTTTGGTTTGTGTTAGTGAGCATGCTCTTGAGACCAAAGCAAATTGCAGAATTTGGTCCTCAGAAAGTGATCAGAACTGCCTGGGCATATACAGCAAGCGGTCAGCAGGTGATGGTTGAAAGACTGGGGACAAAGGAAAACACCGCAAAAACAGCATCTTCAGAGGCCATCACAGACATCCTTGATCATCTCTCTATCTATCCAGCTGTGAGACAGGCCCTTTGATCTGCTAGGAAACATGACCATTGTCCTCAAGAACCTTCATCACAAATACTGCACAGGGCTCGGTGAGTCCAAGCAGCAAATGTTGGTGCAGGGGGAAGGTAGAAAAAGAATTGTGATGTTATGGGGTAGCACTGTCTGGAGGCTCTGACAGTGTACGTACAGCTGCGGATCACTGTGCTATAGTCAGGGTCTGAAGAGTACAATATTACTCTGGATAAAGGTGGTGAGGAAAATGAGTTTGAACAGGAAAACATTTCTGGCCTTGGAAAAGCGCAAGTATCCTTCTCAGCTGCAGTAGTAAAAACAATTCACCTGCTCAAGGGCACCCTTCCTACTGGGGATGGCAGATGATGCCTTCGGTACCCTTCAGGGTGTACCTAAAGGGTTTTAGATCAATAATCCCTCAGACTTACAGATGGAGTCTGAAGCTGGGGCTGTCTGGAGTCTTGCTAGATACTTCTCTGCTTTGCTTTGTGGGCAGGCAGAAACTAGGGGGTTTTTGCAATTCATGTGTCTAGTGGTTTTCCAGTCATGATCAGTCATGCAGTAATGCATAGGGCAATAGGGAGGGGGTTTTAGGACAAATGCTATGGCCAGGAACAGTCTTTTGAAAAGTTCTCTGCATCTCACCTTCCTTTTAGCATCCCTTCCCAGTACTCTAATCAAGCTGTGCTTTAAGGGCCTCCAGAGAAGGAGACTGGGCCCAAACCATCATGTTCAATAGTCTGGGACGGACCTATCCTTTCCAAATTTATCTAACTTATGTATGGCTTGGTGTTCACAGCATCCCATAGCAGTGAATTCCACAGTTCATTTTTACGTTGAGCAGAAAGAATATGAGGTTTTTTAGTTATTTTAAATATGCTGCCTTTGATTCTTCTTGTGGTGCCACGCAGGGGTCCGTATTGGGACCAGTACTGTTTAATATCTTCATCAATGACATGGACAGTGGGATCGAGTGCACCCTCAGCAAGTTTGCAGACAACGCCAAGCTGAGTGGTGCAGTCGACATGCCCAAGGGGATGCCATCCAGAGGGACCTGGACAAGCTCGAGAAATGGGCCCTCATGAGGTTCAACAAGGCCAAGTGCAAGGTCCTGCATCTGGGTCGGGGCAACCCCCGGTATCAATACAGGCGGGGGGATGAAGGGATTGAGAGCAGCCCTGCCGAGAAGGACTTGGGGGGTACTGGTGGATGCAAAGCTGGACATGAGCCGGCAATGTGCGCTCGCAGCCCAGAAGGCCAACCGTATCCTGGGCTGCATCAAAAGAAGCATAGCCAGCAGGTCGAGGGAGGGGATTCTGCCCCTCCACTCTGCTCCGGTGAGACCCCACCTGCAGTGCTGCGTCCAGCTCTGGGGCCCTCAGCACAGGAAAGGCACGGACCTGCCGGAGCGGGTCCAGAGGAGGGCCACAGAAATGATCAGGGGGATGGAACACCTCTCCTATGAAGAAATGCTGAGAGAGTTGGGGTTGTTCAGCCTGGAGAAGAGAAGGCTCTGAGGAGACCTTATTGCAGCCTTTCAGTACTTAAAGGGGGCTTGTAAGAAAGATGGGGACAGACTTTTTAGTAGGGCCTGTTGTGATAGGACAAGGGGTAATGGCTTTAAACTAAAAGAGGGTAGATTCAGACTAGATATAAAGAAGAAATTTTTTACAATGAGGGTGGTGAAACACTGGCACAGGTTGCCCAGGGAGGTGGTAGATGCCCCATCTCTGGAAACATTCAAGGTCAGGTTGGACGGGGCTCTGAGCAACCTGATATGGTTGAAGATGTCCCTGCCCATAGCAGGGGGGTTGGACTAGATGACCTTTAAAGGTCCCTTCCAACCCAAACTATTCTATGATTTTGTGTGAAATAGGGAATTTTTTTTTTATTATTTTGTGTGTTATCTGTATCAGTCACAGTTTCTATGCTCCTTTATCACCTTTCTTCCAGTCTGGAGATTCTGTGCTAGTATGTGCTGTCCCTTCTTGTATCACAGAATTGCAGACTCTGGAAGTCATCTGGTCCAACCTAAAGCGGGCGTCACCTAAAGCGAAGTGCAGACAATCCTAGAACAATTCTGTGGTGCTTGGCAGAGCTGCCTCCTAAACTGCCTGCCTGCCAGTACTTGAGAGATTCCTTCCAGCCTCGCTATAAGCACTTCATGTATCTTCATAGAATCATTAGCATCTTTTGCCTATTTTTATTTGAATGCGTGCTTTATTCTGCATTAAACAGAATGGCAGCTGAGCATCCAAAGAAAGGTGTCTGGAGGCATTATCAGGTGTAAGCCTGCAGGCCAAGGTGAAGAACATTAGGATAGCTATGCCTAAGCCTATCCAGGCCCCAAGAATGGCCACTCAACTAGTTGTTACAGTCTGCACTTGCAGAATAGCCTGCCCACAGTGTAAGGCCTTCTTTGACTTGGCAGCTAATTACACCTATGTTAATGGGACTTGCACCTTCTCTGAAAAATTTCTCCCTTATGGTCACTCCAAGCACTTGCATGTATATCTCCGAGTTCTCCTGAGCCCTACTAAGTTCTGAGCTGTGATGTTAGCTTGTAATAGTATGTCCCAGGCCTGTTTTGTTAATAATAACTTGTTTCTTAGATGGCTTTTAGAATTCTACCATCTGAGTTCATTAGATGTCCCTATTCTTTAATGCTGCTGCTTTTTTTGAGCAAAACAGCCCTTTGTAGCATCTGGCAACACTGCCTAAAGCTGCCTGGAAGAGGAAAAGAGAAATAGACAACTGAGGTCTCACACATTCTCCTTCACAGGTTTCTCACTGGGTGGAAAAAGAAAGAACACAGTGCCTGATGCACAAGCCAGCAAATGGGTTAGCAGGTTAAAAGCAGCAGTAACAAAATAAAAAGCTTTCCAAGAGACTCCTAGGCTCAACAAACTGGTCGAGGTAAGGGTTCTTAGCTCTTCTGCTGCATGGTCCTTCCTTGGTCGCCACAAGAGTCATGCCCTAGCTAGCACCTTCTCCATCCCCTTTCCTTGAATGGACAGTGTTGCAAGCAGGTGTGGGAGCAGGGCAGGCCTTTCCCTCATGTGCTGCCCAGAGCTGGTGGCAGGCTGCCCTGCCCCTTTTCCCAGAGCAGACTTGGGAATTTTCCTTTTCAGCAGCTGAGAGGCATCTCCTCAGAGCTAGGCAATGTCCTCTGCAGCTGTGGGCGTGCACAGGCTGACTTGCCTCAGCATGTCATTCATCAGTCCCAGGTTATTTGCGAGTGAAGGAAAAACTTGGGACAAGCGCTATAGAAAGAAATTTTGAGTTTCACTGTTCTGACACCAGCAGCTTGAGCCATTACTCCTGCTGAGTCTCCAGAGTCCATTTCTCTCCTGATCAAGCATGAGACCCTCAGTTCATACTGCCAGCCCAATGACAACATGCTGTTGACTCACGAGCATTAGTGTTAGGGCTTGCACTGCTGTGCAGACTGCATGTTAGGACACTTGGTCTTATGCTCTGGGGTCAGGGCTCATGCCACGGCTGGTGTGTGCTGTAACTGTGCATGCTGCCTGCCAGCCTCAGGTTGTAGGATGATTCACTACTGGTGCTAGTGCCTGGGTTCATGCTGTAGCTGCTGAGCATCCCCTGATGTCTGTCTTACTGCACAAACATCGGATTTGTGCTATGTTAAGTTGTGGTTAATTCTTGTCCCTGTGTTAGTGCCGGGGCTCTCAGTGAGATTTGTAACTAGCTCTCAACTGAAACAAGCTGAGGTGACTTTCTGCTGCTGGAACGGCAGTGATGCATTGTGGAATTGCTCTGTAGTCATTGTAACCCTCCAGATTGCTGCTTTGATCTCATAGGGAGCAGTACTGTAAAGTGTAGGCTGTAGGATGTCGTTCAACCAAGCAGATACCAGCTAGGACCGTTGGTCTCCGTGTGGTCTCATTGGTGACAATCTGGCTGCTCAGTGATTGCAGGAGCAGGCTGTGCTTGGGCAGCCAGGGCCTGCTGTGAAAACAGGGCTGGAGCGAGGGAGAACTCAGCTAACTGGCATGGCTCTGTGCCTTTCTCTGCAGCAGGGCCTTCGTAGACAGTAGTGGCTGCAGCAACCTTGTGCTCACCCTCTCTTGTGTTTTAAACTGTTCATGGGAAGCAGGCACAGTTGTTGCAGAAACAGTCTCAAATCTGATCTCTCAGTGCTCTGAAGAGTTGAATCAATACAGGATTAACGTCCTCCCTTCTTTCTTCTCCAGAAGCCTCTTGAATCATTCTGTGCAGCATCTTTCTCCTGTAGCCATTGCTAATTGCTGTCATATCCAGACATTTCTTAGTGTTGTTATACCATCTTCTGATACCAGCAAGCTGCATGGGTAATTTTTGCGATAGGCCAGAGCTGTGCAGACCACAGAAGCTCTCTGCCTCTGCCTTGGGAAAAATATCATGCCTGCTCCACAAGCTCTGATGATGGTCCTCACTGGTAAAGACTACATCTAGTCCTCACTGGTAAAGACCAATCTAAAGATTGTGCTTGTTGATCCTTGAGCTTTTGCCTGAAGTATAGAATAAAGCCAGTGTACATGGGAAGCGAAAGAAGGTGAACAATGTTTCTGAGGCTGAGTGGAGGGAAAGGGGGAGAGAATATGTGTGCCCCTTCCTTGTTTGCCTGGGATCATATGTGGCAGGCTCATTCACCAGCTTTGGAGAATTGCCCCAGGTCCTGATAAGGATTCTCTTTAAGATACAAGAATGATTCCATGGTAAGAAGTTTTGGGATGAGCAGTTGGCTCTTCATCTTGTGGGTTCCATCCAACCCATGCTTTTCAGCTTTTCTCTGCAATCATTAAGGGTTTGAAGCCATTTTTGAAGAACTTACATTGTTCTGATTTCAAAATCAAGGGCTTTTGAGAAATGTATGAAAAAACGTGTAACTTCTGGTAAACCTAGGAGAGATAGCAAGGTCCCAGCGCCTTGCCTGCCCTCTCTGACCCCGTCTCTCTTTCCTGACTGCAGCTTTATGTAGTCAGTGGCAAATATGGGGCATCCACAAAGACTGTTGCAGGAAAACAGTAGGTAGGATGTAAGGGGATCTGCAGTGAATTGGCTCTGCTAACTACCTGGTTGACTATGATGGAGGAGTTCAGCCTGTGGGCTGTAATATGTCAAGACAGAATCCTGAATTCAGAATTGAGGAGCTCATGAAAACGTTCTTGTTCCTTCTATGAGACTGGATCTCCTTCCTCCTGTGTGCCACTGAGGGGGAAGCAGGTTTTTTAGACAGTTTCAGGAAGGTGCTTTTCTGGTTTGTCCCCTGGACCAGCAAAAGCGTGACTCCACTCATTCCTGTGTCTGTTTTCCCTATATCCCGATTCTCCCTTGATGATTACTGCTCTTGTCCTGTGCTCACTCTGTTCTGGCTTATAAGAAGTTAAGAGGTGGCACTGTTTGTAGGAGGCGGCACTGTCCTACAGGCATACAGGCGAAGACTGACTGGTACTGCCACTGCCTGATGCCATTTAGCTATGTCTATAGCGGATGCTTTGTTGCATCAGGAAAAAAATGGATGCCTATGCCAAAGTCTGGAGTGTAGCACAGCTATCCCTTGAGTGCAACTGTGCAGACCCTGCCACGTGGCAGGGCTGGGTTTCTGAAGTCTGACCCAGGTGGGAAGTCTTGGAACCTGGAAGGCAGGACTTAGGTTAGGGATGAGACGTAAAGTCACAGCAGTGCCTCGCTACAGCCTTGCTAGCCATGCTGGGAGCTCAGTGTGCCCCACAGCACTGAAAGATTGGTGCCCAAACACTAGTGAGTACATGTGGTGGGAACTGATGCTGTTGTATATAGCAGAACTTGGTTTCATTCCTGAGTTCCCTGTTTTGAAAAATTAGGAAATTCCTCAGAAAGAATTCTAAACTAGCAGAGAGCTGGTTTATTAGGATGCAAAGTCAAGCATACAGAAGTGAGGAGCTCTCAGCGTGTTATGATTAACAATTGTTAATTGTTGTGACAATTGTTTTGCCTCCTGTGTTGCCTATTGTTGACCACAGGTCATTTTTTTTTGTTTGGCCTCTGCCTCATTTGGCCTGCAAAGTGCTTGTGTGGAAGAGGCGCAATTAGGGTGACTAGTGCAGCTGTGCTCCTGGCATCTCCTATCTGTGGGACCTTTCACTATGCAGCTTCTATTTAATTTTGTAATTTTTTTTCCATGGGCGTTCATAGGATGTTGCTATATAAAGATGTGCAGCTGTATCTAGACTTGAGTGTATTATTTATCCATATGGGCACAATACACAGAACTAAAGTTGTCTTTGGAAAAGCCTTGTAAAATTTGATGATTTCCTGTTCTTCATATTTTTTTAGGACCTTCTCTATATTCTCAGCCATCATATTCTTTAAAAACCATATGATACGCCAGTCTTTTTCCTGTTTTTATCACCCTCTTTGGTCTGTGGGTGAAGCAACAGAATTGGAGGAACTTCAAAGGCAAAAAGAAATGCAGGAAAACTTGGTCAGACAGAAAAGCGACCTATGGTGTCTGTACAGTTAAGTCTGCATCTCAGCTTCTTGCCAGTCTAAATAACCTGTAAGTGACTGTCAAGCAGTCGCTGAGAAATGGACATTAATCCCTGCTTCACCATCTTTTGACACAAAAAGGACCCTTTCTTCCTAGAATTGGGGGGGCTGTGCCAGAAAAGTGCAGCACGTGCAGGGCTTCCACCTGGGCAAATAATTTTCCCAATGCTTTGCCCATGGGTTTGCATATAGGGGACAGTTTTTCTGAGGGACAAAAATTGAGCTGATAAAGGCAGGGCTGCTCAGAAGTGCCTGAATAGTAAAGCATACTTTGCTGCAGGTCATGTTACCACCAGGTAACATGCAGGTCAAGAGTCCACCCCAGTTTTATCCTGGCCCCCTCAAACACTGGTGCCGTGTGCAGGAACCAAAGTTACACCTCCAGGCCTGACCCCTGGCTTCCAACATGAAATTGTTTGTGCTTTTGGAAGGCAGCTGCAGGTGAAATGTATGGATGTGTGTGGAGAAGGGGTGGCTGACTCTCCAGGAGCCTTCAATCGGGATCCTCAGAGGACTTGAGCTCTGGTGATGCCTGGATGGGCAGGAGCTGGTGGCTCTGGTTTACTTTTCTGGTGCTGTGTAGTCAAAGAGCAGACTGAGCCCTTGGTTTCTGTCTCCCATTCACAGCCAAGATCCCTCCCCTCCCCTTGCTGCTCACTCAGTGGAGAGATGCGAGGAGGACAGGATGCTGTTAAGCTGCACTTTGCTCCAGTACTTGGCACATCCTTTGCAGTATCGGCTGTTTTCTGAGCGGAGATGCTGCCTGCCTCCTAACCAATGCAGCAATTCCCTATTGCTCCCCTTGAAAGGAACTGGAATCATAACCCAGAGAGTAAGCAAGTGATGCGGCTGCTGCACAGAGAGTGACTGAGAGGAAGAAAATTGGAGAGACTGGAATATGTGCCTGCCTCAGCAGCACTGCAGTGGTAAAGCCACTGGCTGACTACGTGCAGGTTACTGTTCTTTATGCATTGCTACAGAGAACCCAGAAGTCGGGATGAAATGCATCAGCCTCCTTTTTCACTGCTTCTCTATTGTCATCATGCATTAATTGCTGAGAGTTATTTTCCTTCCTGTGGCTGACTGCCTGCATCTCTTCTCATACTGCAGGAAAGACAGTGAAGGAGAGAGCACAGCACCAGCCTGGTGTCCTGTCCCACAAGGAGGATTCTGCATGATGTGCCAGTGCAGTCAGGGGCTGCTGCAATGGTGCACAGAACCTCTGGAACAGCTGGATTTAGGATTATTAATGCTTTATAAAGGTGTCCCAGGCTCCATCTAGCAATTAGCTGGAAACATTGGCTGCCCTGTGGGGTTTGCTGACTGCTTTCTATTTTCCTCTCATTACTGGTTTCACACTCATCTGGGTCGACAGCATTTGAGCTAGGGGAAGGGACTTTCTTGGCCAGGAATTGGAGGGTGCTGTGTGGAAAGTGCAGGTGTGAGATCTGGAGGGAACTGCAGTCTGACTGGCCATGGCTCAAGCAGCTAAGCAGCTGAAGAAAATCAAAGATATTGAGGCTCAGGCTCTGCAGGAGCAGAAGGAGAAGGAAGAATCCAATCGCAAGCGCAGGAACCGCTCTCGGGACCGGAAGAAAAAGGTCAGTGGCACTGGGGCAAGCAGCCCTATATCCAGATGCCTGTGCTTGTGGCAGTGAGTGCTGTTTGCGTTTTGGGGCCGGGAGGGGAGAGATGACAGAGGGGCAGTCTGGTCCCTGTACAAATATATGTGCAGTCAGCACAAGAAACGGTCTGCTAAACAGGACAACTTTTGGGGCCAGGAATCTGCTGTTTGCCCTGACAGCTTGTAGGGGCGGGGGGGGATATTAAAAAAGCCTAGTAAAGGGAGAAAGGAAGTGAGGGGTTTGTCAAGGCAGCTAAAGACACTCACTCAGCCCAGTTACAGATTTGATCTCTAAGATAAAATTGCTGGCTTCTAGCTTCATGCAGTTTCTCAGAGTTGCTCTGTGCCTGCAGAGCAAAGGGGCAGGAGACCCCCACCCCTTTCTCTAGTGAAGAAGCAGTTTTGATGTTGACTCCATGCTCTGCTTGATCTCTGCCACAACACTGAAACCAGGGTACAGCGGGAGCAGACGACTTAACAGAAAAAGCAGTTTTGTGCAGGGGACTGTGAGCTCTGCTGCTGCTTAGGGCAGGCTGTATTTGTGAGTGGGACACAGGTCATCCCTCCCAGCAAAGGCATGTTACTTGCTGGCAGCAGGTGAGTGGGGGGTCAGGAGCAAGAAGAGGTGTCTTTCCCCTCTGCTGACACCGACATGCTGGAGCCTTGGGTTCTGTTCCAAGCTGTAGCTCCTCTCTGGAAAGTCAGTGCCAGTTTTTTCTTGCCACCAGCTTCCTGCAGGAGCAGGCATGCTGCTAAGATAGCTTTGCTGCCCCTTGAAGACCTCTTGAACTGAATGTTCTTCTCACAGCAGGGCCTGAGGGTGTATGTGCTATGCACCGATGCAGAGAGGCAGTGAGGAGAGAGGTGAAACCAAGGGTAATCAAGGATATATGTGAGAGGAGGTTGCAATACAGGGATGTCTTAGGTGGGCTTCTCGTCTGCCTTTAGCAAAAGACTTGGAGACTTCCATGTGCCCCCTCTGAGCAAGAGCCTCACAGCAGAGCTCTGCTGCTTGGAGCATCTCAATAGCTATGCCCTGAGAGTCCTGAGAAGAGTCTTGCTGAGATGCTGGGGACAGGCACCACTAACCAGCCTTCGGGCCTTTATTCTTCTTGCCACACTGTTGGACAACTGCCGGTTCAGGCTGTCTGGGCTAGTCCTGGACACTGGAATTCCTAGATTTCATTCATCCCTGTTTCTGGTGAAGGCTCACTCCGTGAGTCTTTGAGAAAACCATCCCTTCTGCTCGCCCCCCCCCCCCAAGAAGCACAGTGCGCATGTGTCTTGGTGATGGGTTGGTAGATCCAAAGATACCTGCAAAGTGTCTGGACTTCCTCATGTGGAAGGTACTAGAGAGGGCACCTTCTCGCCAGCTCCTTGTGAGACACCCGACTTGCACTTGCTGCCAAGACACACTATGACGCAAGCGACGGAGCTGGAGAAGCACACCCGAATACACCCAAAGGGGTCTGCTTCCCTGGGATGGGATAGACCTTGCAGCGATAAACAAGCCTTTTGTAGTATACTATTTGGGATTGTCTCAGCACGGGGAGCACGGGGCAAGGTCTCCTTGCAGAAATCAGCAGGGCCCTGGCGTGCTGAGGAGGAGTTAATCTTCACCTTCCTGAGTGGCGAATCCAGGCAACGCGCTGGCAGGGGAGGCCTGCCTGCCTCCCAGCTCAGTGACTATGGTCAGGGTGGGGCAGAGCCCCTGTTCACGCTCCTGTTCCTCTTGGGACTAAAGCTGGTGTAATGTTTGCTTTTCTTAATACCAGGCCATCTGACCAGGGCAGCACAGGAGGGGTGGGTGTCTGCAGAGAGCAGCTAATCAGGGGGAGATCAGTGGACACAGTCAGGACAGATGTGAAGCCTGCAGACAGCAGCTAGGAAGTTGGGTGTGGGGTCTTTCAGCTGCCATGCCAACGTGTCAAAGGCTGCCTCCTTCAGTGATAACTGCTTACTGCGTGCAGGCCCAAGGCTTTTCCCTGCAGGGCCCCTTTTACTCGAGGCTGACAGAGCAGCTTGTCTCTTACGTTGCCAGAGGGCTGTAAAGGGGTTCTGGTGTGAAGAACCACCAAACCAGGAGATCTTGCTACTGGGCCAGCTCTCTCTTCTTATCCCCTGCCCCCAAAGCCTGAGTGTCTCTACTGGTAGTGGTTTATTGTACAAGTCTCCTTGGGGCCAAGCTGAGGTCTACTGCAATGTGTTGGAGTTTCTCATTGTGTTTTGCTGCAACAGTTGTGGGGGTTTAATCTGTGCTAGCCTGGGTGTCAGTGCCCTGTGAGTCTGCATGGGACTTGTGTCATGTCATGCAAAAGGCCTCTCTTTCAAAGGGATCCTGCACTGGCCACTGGAATGGACTGAAACCACTGTTGTGTCACTGGGTCCTTCTGCTCCTGCGCCTGTGCCTGCCTGTTGTCTGTTGCTTCATATACAGATATAGGTTCTTTTGAGCAGAGGCTGTTTATTTGCTCTGTGTTTGTACAGTGCAGCGTATCAGTGTCTTGATTTATGACTGAGCCCACCATGCACCACTGCAATGCAAGTTATTAGTAGAGGGGTAACCTATGATCCAAGGAAGTGCTAGCATGACACGATGCAGTGGAGATGGCCAGAGGAAGGAGATGAACAAGGCCCCAGAACAAGTTGCTTCTCATCTCATGCAAGCTGATGTTACGTCTTGGGGCATGAGAGCTTTGTATCCTTTAGCGTTTCCAGCCATTTTTGTGTGGTTGTGTGTGTCCCATGAACTGCACAGTTAAATCCTGCAAGAACCTTGTCTCCTGTGATACCTGGAGGCAGTGAGTTCTGTTATTTAATGCTGTGTTGCCCAAAACCCTTCTCCTTGGACCATGATTATATCTGTTGCTTTTTAGTTTCCATGGCAATTTCTTGGCTTTTGTATTAAGTGCATGTAACGAGAACCTGATTGACCTTGTACTGCCCATTTTCGTGTTGTACACCTCTCATTTGTCTCTCAGCACAGGGACAGTCCAGGTGTATAACCTTGTCACTCCTCCAGTATTCCCCGCCCCCAACCTTTGTAACTCAGACGATAAGAGTTGATGTTTCATTTGACAGGGGCTGCATCAAGGATTTAAGGAATGGTATCTTGTCACTCACCCTTGCTCTCTGTGCAGCTTGGCCACACTTGTGTTTTGGGCCAAGCTGTCCATTAAACAGCCAGACATGTCCTGAAGATTGCTCCTGCTCTGTGGTCTCTGCAGCATGGCTGGAGGTTGCCTCAGTCTGAGGAAGACCCCAGGGAGCAAGCTTTCAATTCATTCCCATATTTAGTGCAAGTGCTGAAATGTGAGGAATTGTGAGGTCTAGCATAATGTGTTGGTGGCTTCTGAGGGTGCCCTGCAGACAGGCAGGTGTGACAGAGAGCAGCCCGTGAGCAAAGGAGGGTGTGAATTGAATAATAGAAGTTCACTGCCATTAGAGAATTTGCCAAGCATCATCTGGGTTGCTTTCTTGCTATTCCTGCCACACTATCCTAGCTTCAAATCTCTGTGCATTTTGCTTAGATGACCAGTTCACAGAGGACCAGAGCCACTCAATGACAGCTGCTGGGCTGCATGTGGAGTCGCTGATGTGGCCAGCTGCACTGACAGGCAAGTGGTGACCGACAGTGGCAATATCTGTGCTTTGGATGCAGCTATCTGTCTTTTTTTTGCGGTTCTGGAAGGTAGTGATGGTCAAGAACTCTTCCTTCCTTTCACTGCAGGTATGCTGTGGTCAGGCTACCTCGAGAGGCAGAAAGTTCTCACTTGGAAGTCACACAGAGCACTTAAAAGATACAGTCCTGCCTTCTGCAGGATTAGGGGGGAGCAGCACAACACATTCTGAGAATGTGATGTTTTGACGCAATTTATGAGGCAGGTCTGTAACTTGTTATGTGAACACACTGTTATAGAGTCCTTTTTGAGTTGCATGTGGCTTGTTGTTGTGGTTATATATTAAAGGTAAAAAATGGACAAAATCCCTTTCCAGGAATTCTGAAAGCATTAGCAGAGCTCACCAAACGGGTTGTTAGAAAGTGCCCAAAATGTCTAACCCCCAAACTGGGGCCCAAAGTACTTGGCTCACCCTTTGTTTCAAACATGCATCTACAAGCAACTTGTAGCTGTACCAAATGCCCCCAAGATAGGTTGCTAGTGCCTGCAGTGCCTTGCCACCTGACAAGCTTTGACTGAGACTAATAAATAAAAAAAAGTTAATACTTTATGAAAATAATTCTTCCTATTGAAGTATACTTATTCTGGTACCAAATTCAGCCAAACATCCAGTCAAGCATGAAGAGGGGTAGAGACCTCCATCTGAGGAGTACGAAGAGGCAGATACCAGCTATGCTCCTCTGTTGGCAAGTGGGCATGCGGGATTCATGGAGCAGGACACTGGAACCTCTAAAACATCTATGACAAGAGTGCTATGCAGCAAATAAGATCGACAGCACTTCAGTAATTATTCATCAATGCTAATAATGTCCAGAGAACTCCTCAACTGCACGTGTGAGAGCATGTGCAGTCTGTGTGCAGCATAACTGTGGCTACTGGATTAAATAACAATCTAACCAAAAGCTCAGAAGGAAATTCCTATGATAATTGCTATCAATGTTTAAATGATAAATTATTAGTATGAAAGATGTGATACATCTCAGTACATTCAGAGTAAGTTTTGCTTGGGCATCTAAAGAATAGAGGACAAGGCTGCCTGAATTTACTTTTTTTTTCCTTCTTTTTTTTGTGGGGGTGGGGGAAAGGGGGGATAATGAGGAACAAACCGCTTTTCTCTTTCCTGTCTAGTTTCTTTGTCTCGCAAGTGTCCAAGGGTAAGACAGTCTCTTGTTATGGATTTGTAGAGCATGTCACACAATGCAGTCTTGAATGGTAGAAGAAAATGATTTCTAATAAGAAACTCTCTGCATAAATCTCCTTGCCTTTTTTCTAGTTGTCCATTTCCTGGAAACAGCACACAGACCAGTTTGGGGGTTCATGACTCTCCACAGTATAGGCTGGCATCCATGCTTGGTGCAGTGTTTCTTCTGCACACTGCAGCAGGAAATATTTTAGTACTCACTATTACACACTGAAATACATCCCAGCAGGAGAGGCTGGGAGGGTGCTTCAGAGAAGGGAGACAAGAAATTTGTTAGACAGGGTTTGAAATAAGTGGGAAAGAGAGAGAGAGGTGTTTCCATTTGGCAGGAGCTGTGGCAGAGAAAGCTCTTCCACTGGCTAGAATGAAATGATGGGAGAGGGCAAAGGGAGCACAGAGGATTGAATTGGCCCCCTTTGTATTCTCAAGCGTGGTTAAGGAATAAATGTGAACATAACCAGCCGACATCAACTGTCAGGAGAAACTCCAAGCTGAGGTGTGTGAGGTCAGTTGCGAGACAGGCTAGATCCTCGATGGGCAGCTCTGAGAAGATTGAGGTGACATGGAGGATGCTAATGAGAATGCTTTTGCATGAAAGAAATTTTGCATGCTTAGGAAGGGAAATGCGGGAAGTAGAACAAGTCAGGTAGGGTTTGGAATAACAGTCACAAGCTCAATCAGACAGAGGAGCAATTACAGATGATTCCGTAGTAGGACAATCGAACGGTCACATAGGGTGACAGGCTTGTACTTGCTGTGTGACAAGCAAAAGAGCTCACTCACCTGCTGTTCACTGATGAGCTGTATCAGGGTGGAACTTAAGTCCAAGCTTAGGATCCCTGAGATGGAAAATCCAGACACCTCTGTCAGAATTATGCAATAAGCACATGAGAAACTGGGGTGAGAAATCGCTCCTGGAGTGCTGCCAAGGAGAAGCCACTGGGGCTATTCTCTCTGCTTGCCTGCCATCCTTTCCAAGGGCTGTCACTAAGCAGCAGCCTTCAGCTTGCACTGGGTTTAGAGGGGCTGCAGAGAAGAGGGTGATGGACAGAAGGAGGGCAAAGGATTTCAGCAGACCTGGGCTGCAGCCAGCTCAGAACATCCCCAGGATAACTGGACTGGAGCGCCATTGTGCACTCCTCCCATGGATGTCTGGCCTGGTACAGTTGCTGGATTGGGCTACCTGGATTCTTGCATTCAGTGGCAATAGATCCTGCCAAAGATGTGACATGGCTGTCAGCCACCCAGGGCTTCACTGGCTGCTGGGAGTTGTGTTGGTATCCAACCCACAAGCTGGAGCTTATCAGCAAAGAGAAAGGACCATGCCACCTGCAGAGTCTCAGAGCACAAAGCTGCTTTGTCTCCTTTCTCTGCCTGCTCCTAGGGCAACAGCTCCAGCTGCAACTTCCATTGTCTCCCACTGCAAGTTTTGTTGGCTCCATCAGCCAAAACTCCTCCTGCCTCTCCTTGCATTGCAAGAGCAATGACTATGCAGGCACCTTCCCTGAGAAGTTAACCAGCTTGTGGTATGGCACAGCATTGAAGAAGGCACCTTTAGGACCATGTGAGATCAGCACTAGGTGAGGCCATGAGGACACCAGATGCTCCAGCCAGGCTCCAGCTATTGGCAGCAGCTCTTTGCAGCCAGGTTTGGGTGTCTGGACTCCAGTACTCTCTGTCTGAGGCACTTTTTCTGCAAAGGAATTGGTATCCTGCCTGGAACATGATGCTACTGTGCAGTGGCAGGGAGAAAGGGCATGGGATATCAGGAAAGCCAAAGTCTTTGAGACTCAAGGAAGCCCTAGCTTTTACCACTCTGGACATAACCAGAGGGACAGTGTAAACAATGGGCTCAATCGTTAGCTATCTAGCTATTATGTAGGCTTTCAAAAGGATTTTGCAAATCAGAGGGCCATCTTAAATTTTTCTGTGAGTGGTGTGTGTGCTAGGTTCAAAGCAGCAGTACAGTGTTGAATATTTTCTGCTGTAAATGTGCAGTGTGTAAAGCTGCTAAGGTGTTTTGTATACACAGCTGCTGGCAAATTGGGGCAAAGCATGAGCTCCTTTACAGGTGATCCGGTGCACTAAGGGATGGAGCAATTGTGGAGGATTTGCACCCCACCTCTGCCCAGTGTGCCAACGTGGAACTGCTTTGTGTGACTACAAGGTAACTGTGACCCTCCAAGCTCTGTCAAGGTTGTTGGAGAAGCAAGTCCCATCAGGATTTGGGGAGGATTACGTCAGCTGGCTGCACTGTCAGGAGATTCAGACCTCTGATTCATAGAAGCTTAATAAATATTTAGTTTTTGCTTTAGGCTGGGTTGGGAAGTAGAGAGGCTGTGTGTGACGATGACTTCCTCTGATGCTGTTTATCTGACCTGCCACTGGAGTCCTGTATAAATGGAAATGCTGTCAGGATTTAAAAAAAATCAGTGCTACGCTGTATTGTACTGCTCTGCTGTCTGAGGCGTATAAAGGGGGAATTTTTCTCACAACCCACTAAGGTTTCCACTCCATCTCTCTCTGTGTCTCTCTGGTACGGAGTCAGCAGGAGGAAGAGGCTGTTTCAAACTTACCTTTGACTAAACTCTGTCCCATTTCACTCGCCGCTGCTCACAATCACCCTCTAGCATTTTTCTATTAGGTTGCCATGCAGCATGCACTGGTTACAATGGGAGCATCTGTGCTCCCAGCATTTGTATTTTCTTGCCAGTGTTTGCATTAAGTATGGGGGAGGGATGGCAGAGGACAGTGCACGGCATATTTGTGTACAGGAAGGAAAATGGCAATGCAGAAATTATACTGATCTCAATGTTCCTTCACAGTGGGGAGGTTACAGGAGTATCTGGCTGAGGATGGTTTGTTGCAATGGGCACAGACCAAGAGCTCTCTCAAAATGGCCCAGTTAGAAAATCAGAACATTTATGTGATAGCAGTTCTTCTCTGGTGTTTACTTTTTTCTTCTTTCACTGTCTGCATTGCCCTTTGCAAGATGTGGTGCCAAGAGAGCCTAGTCGCTCAGATAATGTGAGCTAATATATAACGAACCGTGTTTGGCTTGGGAAGTCCATCCTTTTCCCAGTAAATAGTTGTCCACAAATACTAAAGTCAGTTGTAAGTGAAGAACAGCTTGTACAGTACTTAGCTAGCAAGGCATTTTAGAGCCTGTGCCTGCATCCTTTCCTGACATTTCCAGGCAGGAGAGAAATGCAGCACCATGATGGGAGTGGGAGTGGCTGGTGGGCAGAACACAAGCACAATACAGGCATCTGGATGTGAGGGATGTCAGGTCAGAGCAGACCTGCTGCTGCAGGGACTCGCTGATGGGGGAGGAGGCACTGAGGGGAAGCTGGTGCCATTCTGCACTGCTGCTCTGCAGGCTCTTAAATTATTCAGGTAATAATGCCATCTATATGTGCTTGGTGAGCCTACCAGTTATCAAGGTACTGGAATGAGGTGAGCATCATTTGAAAACTTGTAGCATTCAGAAATCTGTTTTGGGAGCAAGTTCTTTCAAACTGTGCCCTATCCTCAGCACCTGGTCCCTTGGCCAAGGTGTATGCCCAAGCAGGGCACTTGCTGTGTACAGGGAGTGAGCCCTGTCTAGAGCAAGCGCCTTTAGGAGGATAAGAAGCAAAGGACAGTGCCCTTTTTTGAAAGTCCTGTGCTTGACAGCCTATGGGGCTCAGTTTACTCGCAATAGGAAGCCGCCTGTAGTGTGCTGAAGCTGAGGTACAGCAAGCTAGATCTCAGCTCAAAGGAAAGCAGCTTTACAGAGTGCTAAAATTAGAAGTTCAGTCTGAATTATGCCGATTTGTTTTAATTGTCTAAGTATGTCAAGGTTCTTAAGAAAGGTACCCTCTCTGTACTGGTCTGGAAAGGTGCAGCATCACTGGGGGTGTGATAGAAGGATGGGTCAAGGATTGCAGAGATTTCTTTGTTCCTTGCCCTATTTAGATCTCTCTAGCAGTCCTCACCTCCAGCTCTCAAAATGCCATGAGGGTAGATGGGCAGCCTCCTGGGTGCACGGAAGTTCCTGACACCTTCTCTCTATAAGGGGACTGCTCAGTATGGCAGAACCATCTGAAAATTCACATTTCCTTTCACAGCTGAACTATGTCATGTTTTGAGCCACAATGCTGCAAACGGTAGCAAAATTCAAGCTCCCTTCCCATTTGCAAACCAAATTTTGCTGACTGGGTGAAACATTAAGCCAGAGCCTTACGTTTCTGTGTAGGGGCTGCAAAGGTAGGGAACTATGTTGAATCTACAGCTTCAAAATGTTGCAGCCTCAGTGAAAAATCTACAGCAGAAACAAAGCAGCAGGTATTCACCGAAGTGTCTTGGTAGGCAGAGGGAGAGAATGCAGCAGCAGGAGAGCATTTACAAAACAGATGAGGTTTCTATATTTATACAGAGATGAGGAAAGAAGGAGAGAGTGTGCGTGCACGTGCGTGTTTGTGTGTGTGCATGTGTGCACGTGCGTCCAGGTCACTGAGAAGACTCCTATTTAAGCAAAAAGATACTGCAGCAAGACAGCAAGCAGAAATGAAGGCTATGGTCCTTCACTGCACTGTGGTGACAGGACTTTTCAGGGCTTGTAGGGTACATTCACGTGCATATGTTGGACCTTTTAAATAGGAAATGCAGAGACTAGAGTGCTGAAACCCTTTGCACAGTATAAACTATGTTAGATTTTTAACTAATCTGATGGTCTCTGCAAAGGAATAATAAATATTTTCACCTTTTTACAGTGTCATTTGTCCAGAAAACTAAGGGTCCCAGATACTCTGCAGGAAATGCATAGTGTATTCAGAGTCCATTTAGTTCTATCATGATGCCATGCCTGGAATGGGGAGCATTGTGTCTTTCCCAGGACTTGCTGATTACAGCACAAAGCAAAGAATAAGATAAATGCTATGAGAATGTGCTGTTTTGGTTGGTGAGACAGACAGGTGTGGGGTGAGCTAAGGACAGTTTCAGCTTTAACAGCGTACTTCCTGACTTGCACAAAGCATGTCTGAACACAGGAAAGATACTGCCCCTTTCTGTGGATGCCCCCATGAGCACTGTGCAGATATCTGACTGCTGGCCATGGGCAGCAAAGACACTGACCTATCAGTGTGACTGCTCCATCTAGACCTCATTCGAATTTTACCCCCATGTTATCTGGCACTTTCATGGACCCTGAGGTAGTACAGATGCCCAGCATCCTAATGCACTGGATGTGATGTAGTCCGAGAGTCTGTCATCTATTTTAAGGGACATACTGGGAAAGAGAAGAGAATAGTGTCTGTGCTGTCACTGCACAGGGACTAAGCTGTCTGCTCAGCTCTCTGATTGACTGAACCAGCCTGTGGTCACACAGGGTCTCAGAGCCTTGCTTTGAGCGAGTGTTGTGGGAAAAGCTGTACTACGCTTTCCAAGCATTTGACTCTTCCATCTCCAAACATGCTGCTATTAAACTCAATGTCTTCTCAGGTACTTCAGCAGCTTGCTCTCCTTCCTCTGTCCCCTCTGCAGGCACTGCCTCTCAGGCCTGAGGGCTGTGTCCCAGCATGCATACATTGCTCTGCTTGGAAAAACCGTTCTGCTGAGCAATAGATGCTAGTTTCTTCCATAGCCCAGCTTTAAGTTGTCATTTACAGGTTAGCTGTTGTGAATGGCACTCGGAGACCTTGGAATCTGTTCTGCAAATTCAGAGGGTCCTGGGCAATTTCATAAGGTATGTACCATCAACCTGCTAGCTCTTCTTGTCTAGCAGCCTTCTGGGTAAAGTGCTGGTGAGGTTCTTGTGGTGAGGTTGTCACGCTGTTTCCTGGAGTATGCCTTGGCCGTGCTGCTGGAGGTGCTATAGTCTGCTCTGCTGCGTGCCTGGTCTCTCTGACTTAGGATTTTGCAAAGAAAGAGATTCTTGTGCTGGTGCTTTGGATGCACATTGAACGTGATTGGCTTTGCTGTTGGAACTGGAGAATCCAAAACAAGCCAGTCCCTTTCACTCCATTGTTCTCTATAATCTTTTAAAACCAAAGTTAAGCTGGTGTTATCAGCATGTGGAAAGATTCAGAAACTACCAGCCTTTTTAACACCTCCTATTAGTTGGCTGGGAGAAGCACAATCTCAACATGCAACATACCAAAACTGTGAAAATACATTGCAACACAAGGCAAATTCTTACAAGTCAGTTGTTCCTCTTTTTGCAGGTGTCACGCAAGCTGTAGTGATGAAGCAGAGAAATGGCTGCTTTGGTCTGTACCTTGGGCTTCCACTGGATAGCATCTGTCAGAGCTTTAGGCAGAGATGAGATGCCAACCAAGCTCTTTCCTCCATTCATCTGAATGGGGAGGGGAGAGAGTAAAAGGGATCTTCCTTTGGTCTGCCTGAGAATCAGCTGTACTCTGTTGATGACTGAAGTGTGAACTTTTACCGTGTGCTGTAATTATCTGCACACCTCTTCCTTTTCTAGGTTCTTACTTTGCTATTTGAATCAATAACGTTCTACTATAAATTATTTCCATGGATTTGGTTATAGGAGTAAATAGTGTGTTCTTAAATAAGATGCTAATAATCCAGTGTCCCTGACTTGTGAGTCTCTGCATGGAGTTTCTCTTGGTTTGGGGTGTTGTTTTTTTTTTCTTTTTCTTTCTTTTTCTTCCGTTCCTTCCCCTCTTTCTTTCCTCCCTCCATTTGCCTTGTGGTGGATGAAAGTACTCAAGCTGGCAGTGGACATGGGGAGTGGAGTGTGGGGTGGTGGTGTGCTAGAGAGTTATCAGAAAGGGAAAACTTACCTAATTGGCTTTTGATGTTGGACTTGCTTTTACTGCAGTGGGGAGTGTTATGGTTCTGCCTCCCATCTTTAATGCTGAAACAGAAGTTGTATCTGTGGGCCACTGTCTCTGGCATGGGGGTATTTCAGCTCTAGGAGATGCCTGTGTGGGGTCTGTATTTGGCCTGCAGGCTATAATTTTCTAAGCTTTTTCATTCTTCAGCTCTTTTTCTGGCAGAATCATCTCAGCTCACAGTGACAGTAGATTTGGTCCAAGCAAGAATTGCTCAGCAGAGCATGGCATGGCAGCTCTCTTTACACGCAGCTTGGACGTACCACCGCACTGATGCATAGCAACATGCTCCTGTTAAAAAGCAACATGACGGTCAGCAGGCTGACCCCCTTTCTGTGAGTGCTGGGAAAAATGCTTCCTGTCAAGCCCGCTGTCAAATGATTGCGGAGCTGAGATTGCAGTAAGAGGAGCTGCAGGATCACAGGACAAAAGTATAAAATATCTGCTTGTCCATCAGTACTGTATCAGCAAAACTCCTCAAAACTTGTGATCTTATCCCCGCCAATGGTGAGATATGCCTCTCGGACCTGCCAGAAGAGTTCTCCAAGGCCAGCAGCAGCTCAGTAGGGCATAGACAAGATCACTCTCTCTCCATCCGAAATGTGAGGCAGCAGCATTCACTGTCTCCTGACCACATTTCAGCAGGGATCAGCAGCACCTTTCTATGGGGCCTCTCAACACACTACATGGCACCAGCAGTAGCAGAGGGGTCACGTGAGGGACGTTTATGCTGCCTTTCTTGTACTGCCACAGACACTGTGGGTAAATTGCAGATATTTGGGCAGAGTAGCTGGCATCTTTCACTCATTCACTTTCCTTTAAAGTCATGCTTTAGAGCTAAAAGTACTGTGAGGACACTTGGAGCAAGCCGATCCAGAGTCTCTGCTTACAGCTGCAATAGTGAACCAACTTCCTCATGAAGCTTGGAGATAAGGTCCATTCACTGGGAAGGGGCACTGCATATTGGGAGTTTTAGTCTGAACAGACTTCGTCTCTGCAGAGGTGGTGTTTTTTGTCCATTTTGCTAGAAATAAATGCAGCATTGCACACAGAGGAACAGAATGGAGGGTGCCCCATAATAACATAAGAACGTGTAGTTTGTTCTTGAAAGAAAGAATCTATTGTAACATACTGGGGAAAAAAAAAGAGCTTAGCAGAGGAGGAAGCTTCAGAGTTTCCTTTATTGTTCTTATGAGATTTTGGGGGGGAAAAAAAAACCCCAAAGCAAGTAACGTGCTTTTTGTCCTCTTTCTGGAGCTGCAGCCACTGCAGTTAGCTCCCCAGCTAACTGCTGTTTACTGCCGAGCTTTGCCAGCAGGTTACTGGGATAATGCTAGGCTTGTTCAATGATGAAAAGTGCCTGGAAAATATGCATCTGTCATTTTTACGTTTAAATTAAAAGAGGTACATGACACGCCAGTAATGTGATTGAGAGCTGCCAGGAAACAACAGAGATTCAAGGAATCTCTTTGGGTGCCCAGCCATGAAAATAAGGACCTAATTTTGGCTATGTTTTCAAAGACCAGCATGAACAAACATGCATTCAAACATGTTGTTTGGAGGAGGATGTGCCTCTGAAGAGGCACTAAGGGTTGCAAAGAGGTAGGAGAACAGACTACAATGCTGGAGGTTCCAGCAGGCCCACATTCCAAAACACAGTCAGCAGGTAATGCAGCAAAGCAGCTGTAATGAAACCAGCGTGCTCTCATGTCTCTGCCACAATGGGCATCCTGGCCAGAGGTTTCTCAACCTCTACCTGCTGGCAGGTGAAAGTGGGTCCTCTTTTCTTTTGAAAAGAACTTGAGGAAGCCAAAAGAGGAAATAATTAATAGGATTTTCTTTACTGTTTAATTCCATTCACAGGCCTGCACAGCCAGAGTATTCACTGTAAAGCAGGTATACTCCAAGAAGTTAAAAGGAGGAAATCTAAAGGTTTTAGGTTGAACTACCTTTGTGAGCCTGGTATTCAGCATCCTCTATAGTTGCTGTGAAAGATCCTGTGATGCTTTTCCCAAGAAAGTGTGTGTTTGTGTGTGTGTGCGCATATGTGCGCATGTGCATGTGTGTGAATTGACTCCTCTGTTCAGCCAAAATCTTTCTCAGGTAATTGCATTCTGCTTCCTTCAAGTCCTTTGTTTCTCCAGTTGCGTGAGTTCTCTGTAGCATTTTTGTGGTCTGCTGAAGGCTGCCTCCTCTTACTCTGGGTATGGGAACACTAGTTTAGCGAGAGGGAGAATGAATATAGGGGAAACTTGCAATTGTGGAGTAGGCTGAGTCTTGAAATGAAAGTGGTGGAAATGGCAGAGCGCAGCACATGGATGTTTTCTCTGTCAGAGACTACTTCAGGTTTCTGTGTTTCATATTGTAAAGCAAATTCTGTCAGAAGTCTAGCATAAAACCCCCTCAAATGTTTCAAATCTTCCTCTGTGCCCTCACATTTCGGAGCTTCTTGATTGTATTGAACCACCCTAACCCGGTAGCTCAGTAAGGGCACATGGTATGCAGGGGTCAGCGTCTAGCACTTCCTGGCACTGACAGCATTGTTTTTTTGCAAAGCCTCAGGGAATCCTAGTGCTAAATGCTACAAGAGTATTCCTCTTTGAAGGTAAGCAATTGCGCAGTCCTTCTGAGCTTGGAGGTATCCTTGCAATGCAGGGGATCTCTGAGAGCTGCTGGAGAGGGGATCAAACAGCCTGCTCTTCCTGTGGTTTACACAGCCTGTTTGTCATTTGGAATTACTTCCTCCTCCTCCGCCTCGATGCAATGGGAGATGGGGACAGTATTATGCTGCATGTTACTTGGCTCTGCTGGCTTTTCTGTGGCCTGTAACAGCCCTTCCTGATTCCCCATTAACTGCTCTGTGGCTGGCACTCTTGTGGTGCTCACCTCCCAGCACTTGCTGCCAGCGCAGATAACCTGGAGTAACAGCATCTTATTTTTGAATCATTGGGGGGGGAAGGGGAATTTTTTATTAATAACCCAAATTACCCCATGAAACAGCAGCTTGTCTGATGTTAAATATTAAACTCCACTAAGTGGGTGAGCCAGAGCACAGAAACAACAGCATGCTGGTAATGACTTGCTGTGGCAGGAGATGGCAGCGGTGCCTGCCAGTGTGCATTAATCCTTGCTCCTTGGAGACTCTTCCATCTTCAGGGCAGTCAGGTGCTCCTCCACGCAGCTCCCCAGCTCCTGAATGGCATTTTGCATGCTTTAAACAGATCAGCATATCAAAGGCTGGTGGATCCTCTCTCTGGCGTTGCCATGGCAGCAGCAGCTGAGAGGATTTGGATGTTTCTGGGATGGGACTGTGTGGCTGGGTGTGTTGGGGCAGAGCAGGGCTGCTCTCCACACACCACCATCCGGTGTCATCATGGACACGAGCATGCCTGGTGCTGCCAGTGGCATGTGGATCTCTTGCTGTGTAATGGGACGGTCTGCCCCAGTTTAGGAGTGCTGTGATGCAGACCTCTGCATCTGAACCGCTCACCTCAGCTCCCTCTAGTCTGGGAGAGAAGGAGGGAGTCCTTCCCATGCTGCACCGCACGTGGAAGTAGGTCAGCTGAATTATACCCTTAGAAGTGCTTGTTTCTCTCCACTGGCTCTCAAGGGAGCCGAGACAGCAAGCCCTGCTTCAAGTGTTGATTCTGTAGGTGCCTAACACTGTTACGGTGAGCCAGCCCTTGGGATGTCTGCCTCGGGTGCCTCTTCTGTCCCCTGCAGCTCCGCTGGATGCAGTGGATTTCAGGAGTGAATACAAAGCTGAGCTTTAAACACTGTGAAAATATGACATTGGTCTGGCTGGGCAGCATGGTACAGCAGCATGATCAAGGGGTCTGCTGCTGGCCCTCACTATTAGTCTGTCAAGCTGTGTTTCCTTGGCAAAATGCCCTATTCTCCTTATTGTGTGCTCTGAAATTGCCCCTGGGAATTCAGTGCTGTTTGCGAACATTTCTCTTTTGGGTGATCCTGGCATCTCCAGCCAATGTCTGCTGAGGGGGCAGGCACATGTGTGACTTACTCTGACATGCACATAGCACATGTCCTTTGGGGGTGTTGTGGTGGGCACTCAGGAACAGCTGGGTAGTTTGATGAAGGGAAGCAGGTAATTTTGAGCATCCTGCCTGCTCCTTGTGCTGCCACAGCGTAGACATCCAACTGTCAGTCTTGTGGCCTCAGTGCTGTTGGCCACTGCAGATTAAAGGAGATGATGAGGTGGTAGTAATATGCTGTACCACGGCTTGTGGTGAGTGTGGCAAACTGTCAAGTTTCTATGCAATTGCCTGACTTGCAAACTCATCTACAACGAAAGGTGCTTTCTATTTTCATTGCCTCCATGTACGCAGAATTAACTTCTTTGCTTCCCCAAGGCTAGGCTAGGCTAGACTCCCTAATGGGGCTGGGGACCCAGTGCTTTTACAGGCAGAGGCATTCCAACAGATGTATCTATTTTCTTTGTAATATCTCTGAAATTACGCTCTCGAAGTGGAAGGTATCCCTGCCCATGGCAGGGGGGTTGGAACTAGATGATCTTTAAGGTCCCTTCCAACCCAAACCATTCTATGATTCTATAGTAAGTGCAAAAAAGTGCACTTCTGTTGCCCATCTCTGAGAATCAGGTAAAGTTCCTGTCTCCAGAGGGCTTCCATAGCACTAGCTGTGGCCTATAAAACAGGCTTGTCTTAGGGCATGATTGGGCTTTTGCAACAGCAATTTCTTGCAGAAGGTCTAACTGAGGGTCTGGGGTATGTCTGGTCTGTGTGTGTGGGTCCACTCTCAGGAGCTACTTATTGCAGCATGTCACAGTATTTTCCCAGACTGTATTTACATTGTCACAGTTCTGACCTGCGCCTGCAGGTGCAAGACCAAGGAGCTGGGGTGCACATCAGTGAAGTAGGAAGGCAGGCAAAAGGATGTTGTTGACAGGAGTGGAGCAAAGACCGTGAAAGTCATGATAATAAATTCAATTTTCTCTCTGTGCATTTACCCTGAAGTAACTCTGAGCTGATTTTGCTGCCAGGCTGCAGGAGACCTGTGGGAGAACAAAACCTGACTTGTTCTGTAGCAGGGATTCATAGGAGCACTTTGGGGTTCTCCACTGCTGCCTGGGTGGTAACTTGCCAGTCCTGCCTGGTCCTGCTCTGCAATGCAGAATTGGATGCTGGACTGAGAGCAAGAACTGTCATCCACTGCTGACATGCACAAGTTTTCCAGAGTTTAGATCAGGGTAAGCTGATCCAGGAACCACTATTATCTGGTCCCATTTTTGCTCCCTTTCACTTCCACCTGTGCTTTAGTTCCCTGTCTCTAAAATCATAGAATCATGGAATCACAGAATGGTTTGGGTTGGAAGGAACATTTAAAGATCATCTAGTCCAACCCCCCTGCCGTGGGTAGGAACATCTTTACTAGATCAGTTTGCTCAAAGCCCTGTCCAGCCTGACCTTGAACGCTTCCAGTGATGGGGCATCCACAATCTCTCTGGGCAAAATGGGGGTAGCTGAGTGAATATATTCAGACTGTACTACTCTACTGGCTCAGGAGCAGATTAAAATGTGAGAGAGTGTGTGATGTCCTTCCTCGCCACCCTCCATTGAGGCATCCTTCATTTACACGTAGTGCTGGGGTGACTCTCCGCAAGGGTTACAATCTGATGCCAGGCCAGTGGGTTTCAGCGCGTTCTGGAAGGATGGGCAAAGCACGGGGACCGGCTCCTGCCAGCCCTGAGAGCAGCCTGCTCCCCATTGCTGTGCTGACAATATCTCACAACTGGGAGAGCAGTGAAGGGGAATGAACAGGTGTCTTCAGGCTACCTCCTGTGTGCTGCTGTGTCCTTGCTGCTACCCCGCATCCTGCTGGGTAGGCAAGCCTAACGCACTTACTGGAGCAGTTGGAAGGGCCTCAGTACAGCAGTGCTGATAACTCTGGGAAGCTGGCTTAGCCTCTGTAGATGCTGAATTAGACTTGCTGAATGTCTCAGCCGGAGGAAATTTCAAGCAAGCATGACTCCAAGAGCCAAGCCTGCTGTCCTGAACTCCCCACAGCAAGGAGACTTCAGGACATGTCCTGGTCTGTCTGATGCATGATCTCTTTGCAATGAACTGCAAAAGGTCTGAATCTTGCCTGGGGTAGCAATGGGGGATGTGGACAAAGGCAGTGTGCCCGGAAATCTGAAAGCTTGTTCCCATCTCTGTATGTATGCTTTTATAGGCACATTAGGCTGCAGGGCAAGTGTGAACACCAAGCAGGCTGCCTTGGGAAAGGCCACAGAGGGGCTCGCTTTGCAGAGGCCTGTTTGACTCCTTGGTTAAGAAGGGTTATGTGAGTTTCTGCGTGATGCGTAAGTACGCATGTTGTTGGGATTCCTCCAACTTCTCATCATTGTTGTGCCTTTTTCTGAACTTGACCCCTGGCCCCTTTTGGAGGTCAGATATGCAGTCCCTGTACCACGAGGTCCTTGCCGTATCGGGCTCACAGCATCCATCTCTTGTTCAGAGAGCTCTTTCCTGATGTTGGTGATCCCTGACCTTTTCCTCTGAAGTAAAACACGGAATTTCTTCTCTGTTTCATGTTGCTGTCTGGGCTGAGCCTGCAAATGGCCCCACTATACTGCTGGTGAGTTCAAAAGCATTTGCCTGATGTTGCAGGAAAAAAGGTTGCTGTTCCAGAAGCCCAGAGCTTGTTTTCCAGCATTTGGATGACATTTGAAGAAGAGAACAGTAAATCATTTGCTAAATGAGCTATGGGAAGAGTCTCCCCTATTTTCTTTGGCCTTAGTGCCGTGTCCTAAGTGTCCCCACACTGTGGTGCTGCATTTTTACAGTACATGTTGGGGAAGGAATGGTGAGGACTGGGTTAGAGAAACAGTGGTAAGAGATACTGTTTGTGTGGGAGCTCTGTGACTTCTAAACAAGAGTTGCCTAAGTGAGGCTCATAGGGTAGGTAGGTTTGTGGGAGAGATTTTGGAAAAGACCTCTGTGGCATGGGGAAGTTAGCACTGGTGTGGGTACCTAAGTGCTGCAGCACAGAGGTTCAGCTTTCCTGGTGTAGCGTCTTATGTTATCCTGAGAAGCAGATAAATGAGCCATGGTGAAGCTGTTGCAAATGTATCAGGGCTGGTTCATGGCTGCTATGTTGCAGAGTGCACAGTTGATGTGTCCAGTGATAGGACAGTTTTGTCTGTACCTGTGCTGTAGTGATGGTGACTGCTAAAAGCTTTGTCCTGCTGGGAGATTTCAAGTTGCAGGTGTCTGGTGGGCACCTTTAAGAGCAGAGCTGGAGAGAGTATGATTTGTTCAGCTCCCATTCTCCAGAAAAGGATTCGTCTAGGCTGTGAAGAGGAGGAGTTGCACTGGTGTTTTGCAGGTGGCAAGGAAAGTTCATTTTCAGCAGCAAACACCCCCACATCTCCTGTATGGTAGCTGACAGAGCTTTGAGGGGCAGGTTCCAGGAAGGCTTTGTTCCCAAATTTTTTGCTGCTGAGGCTGGGGAAAGTGCTGATACTGCAGACATTCAGTGAAAAAGGTCCACTGGGAAAAATAAAATACTTGATCTCCTTCAATTTTAGAACAATAGTGAGACTCCCATTAGCTCTGCTAGGTCAGTGGAGCTGTATCCTCACTCCTATTCTGCAGAATTGCTCACTTTCCAAAGTAGCGTATGAGAGTATTTCTGGGACTCTGGGACTCTGCTCCTCTCATCCAGAGGCATCTTATGTAATTGAATTAGACCTTAGGAAAAGCTACTGTGCGATGAAATCATCCTAAATGCTGATCAGCGAGAGCAGGGCTGTGGGCATACCACAGAAATGTTCACATCTTTTCTGAATCATTCATTAATTACCCTTAAATGGAACTCATGGGTTTCAAGTGGATTTTCTGCAGATCTGCCAAACTATTCTTCAGAGCATTGCAGTAACTGGAGAAAGGTGCAGGCTGTTGTACTGTGAGAGGGATGGTTACAGTAGCGTGGACTGTTGTTCTTGCTGTAATGTTCATATCAGGTTGTCCAGGCATGCCAAGGGTGCTCAAGAAATAAATTAATCAATGGTATCCGGAAGAGCTAATCATGACGAAAAGTTGCATGTAGTCATCGGAATATGGATGGATATGCATCCAAGAAAGCATTTGGCTCCTCTGCTTGTTCAGCAAGGTGATGAACAAAGGCACAGGCTTCCAAGGTCTTAGATGTCTGTATGGGATTGGACTCTGGGAAGGAGTAGGAATGTGCAGTTGCACTCGAGACCTCAGGGCATTAACTCTTCCATTCAGAAGGCTTGGATTAAGCCTTCAGGAAGAGCAAGGATAGCATGATTGAGAGGCTGGAAATGTGTTGCAGAGCTGCTCTCTGCAAACAATTGCATCTTTGGGTCCTGTTAATATTGCAGTATTTGTTATGCTGGTCAGTGTGCCTTGCTGTCATGTCATGCACAGTCACTCAGGAGTTGGATTACTGCTCTGAGTGGATTTCTTGGTGGAGAGAAGCAGCTTAGTCAGCTGTTCCACCCTAGCAGAAACTGCCTTTCTCTGAGCCAAACACTGCAGGTAGCTGTATGTGTGCCTTGCCCACTGCGACACAGCTGACACCTACTCCTGCTGATTGCAAGGTGTGTAATCAGTAGGTGTATGGCACTGACCATGAAAATTTCTCTGACTGCTTCCTTCATTTGCAACATCCTGTGGTGGTTTAAAACATGGCCTTGAGCTCAGATAGTTACATATAAAGTGCTTCAATTATAGTCTGGGAAACAGTAAAAACCCAATGTTTTTCCACCTTCATCCCTCTCAAAAGTCTCATTAAGTTGGACTTCATTCTGTTCAAGTATTAATCGCATCTGGGTAAAAACAACCACACACATGGCAATGCTTCTGCTCAATAGTAAAGCATGCAAATAGCACTGGAAGGAAGATAATGGGAGATGGGGACCCTGTCCCAGACTTCTGTCTTGTAGGGGCCAAGACACAATCTGCAGCTTTTATTTTCTGTATCTCTGGCTGTGGAGGGCCTGTCCTTGGCACTCTGTCTCTTCCACAAGCAGAAGCAGTATTCAGGTCTGATTACTGCTCAGGGTCCAATTTCCACTCCTTGAAACTCTTCTCCCTGGCACCACTCCAGCCCAGACAACAGTGGTCTCTCGTCGAAGTCTCTTCTCAAGTGGGTTTGGTTAAGGAGGCCCTTATGCACAGGGGCAGTTCTATACACATTGCAAGCTGGTTACTGGGGCACGGGATTGCTTATGTAGGGCAGTTCTGTGCCAGTATGAGTGTACTAACCTTATCACGATCCCTTTAGACATCACCTCTAGAAGAGAGAGATGAGTGACCTTGTGAATGTGGTGATTGCTTTTGGTGGAACCTGAAGCTCTGAGCTCCTGGGACAAGAGTTAGTGCTTTGTTTGTTTTGGTTTTGTTTTTTGTTTGTTTGGTTTTTTAGTGTTTTTTTTTTTTGCATGGGAGCCAGAAGAGCAGGAACAAGTCCTGCTCTGTGAGCTGCTGCAGTATAAATATTTCATCATAATCTCAATTACTTTCTCTGAACAATCCCCAGGAGCAAATATTAGTGACACATGGGTTTTGCTAGCACTTTATAGTTTTCACACATATTTTTTGCAATGCCTATTATGGACTTTGTTGTTGATGGCGTAACCCAGTTGTTGTTGCTTATCCAGCTCCCAGAGGGGGATGTCTAAAGACCCAGATCAATTAGAGATATGCAGAGAATGGAGACTTCTCATGACTTGTTTTCCTTTCATTGTACCTTGACTCTGTGACCACAAATTCATGGTAACCTTCAGCACAGCACTGCCACTGTCACAGGTGTTGCCTACAAATGACTGGGCTGCACTTACAATTCCACCAAGCTTCTTGCTGATCCTCCTCATTTTGTTAATTCTGCCCAGCTGCATGCCAGGTCTGTCCAGAGGAAAAAGCAGAATGAATTGCAGCCGACTGTGGTGTGAACGTCAATTGGAATTAATTTCATTTTTGGTGCAAACCTTCCTGCCTTGTTATTGATATCTGAGCTCTTCATCAAACTCCAGAGAATGTCTGTGTCAAATCACAGGTGTACAGCTCGTTTTGTTTCTTGCTATGAATATTAAAATAGAGACTTCCTCCTCTCCTCTGTGGGCTCCGTGCAGAACTCTGGAAACCTGGTAGGTCTGCTAGAGAAGGAGGTGACAGGATTGCATACCTCACAGAGGGCCTGGAGGTTGAAGGCTTTTCTTGCTGGTCTAAGCCCAGAAGAAAATACTTTGACAAACCTGAAGAGAAGAGGTTTACAGAAATGGTTTCTAAGTTCTTGCCAAACTGCCTGAACTAACATGACTGAGCAAGAAGATCTTGGTGCAGATCATGGCATCTAGGTATGTTGCAGGCCTCAGAGACCAGGTGACTGCTGAGAATAAAGGTACCTTGAAAGTGTGGGGTGAGATCTGAGTTCTTGCTCTCCTGCTCGATGCTCAGCAGCAGAGCAGAAGATTTCTTTCCAAGAGGAGCAGAGTGCAGCCTGCCAAGTGGGGACTATGCATTCATCTGCTCTCGCAGGAGGTCAGTCTGCTCTGCCTCCAGGCATGCACTACAGCCAAGTGCTGGATATCTCTCCATCTCGAGATCCCCAAATAGGCAAAACATTTAGGCATCTCGGTGGATCTGTAATCTTGCAGTTACAGCAGGACCAGTGGATCCAATAGGATCAATAGCTGGCGTGGATTAACTGCAGCCTGATAAGGGTCTTGTTACGTCTTTCAGATTGGTACCTGCCTGAGTGAAAGCAGAAATCTGCACCATAAGCAGTAATTAAGAAGTGATTTGCCCTTGGCCCATATTGTGGGCATAATGCCAAACTCTGAGTTCCCAGAACTGGGATTTTTCAGATTCAAGCTGAGTTATTTTGCTCTCAGAAGTGCCTGGTCTCTAACAGGGGGAAAACCAGTGGATGTTAATCCTGTGGGCGAGATGTCTTCTGGTTCACAGGATAGGAGAGCTGCATGTAGAGGTTGCTAAGCACTTTCTATCTGTGCAGAAATCTTCTTTGCAGCCAGGATAGCACAGAACTAAGCTATAGCATAAATAATGGGCCGTGAATATTCCTTTCCTTTGGGAGCTCTGCAACTCTTTCATGTCTTCACTCTTTGAACCTGACTTCCTGAGTGCCTGAATGAGTATAAATAAGATAAATTGGTGTGATCAAATTTTCAGTTGCATTGCCTGGCTCATCCAAATGGTGAGCAAAAAGAACACCTTATGACTCATGTTACAAGATGCCAGAGAGGCACATGCTATGAAGCTGTCTGTCTGCTCAGTATGCGTGCAGGGAGGGGCAAAGGGCTGCCTAAATGTCCCGATTTTGGGCTCAGACTGCTTCCTCTCCAGGAACTAAACTGTGGTTATGCTGGCACAAGGCAGCTGTCTCTTGGAGTAAGAGAGCAGGCTGCCTCATCTCCAAAATCATGCCTTTGGAGGCAACAGTGCACAGTTCAAGAAACGCAACCCGGAGAACATCTATTCAATTTGTATTTCCGGATTTCCATTGGGAGTCTCACAGCTCAAATAGTTCTGAACTGATGGATGACCATGAAATGGTTTCTTAAATCGGGGGTATGATGGGGAGAGATTTCTTATGTCTATTAGCTGCTGAAATTTACAAACCCAGTCCATTGGATTTCTTGCAAGTTTTCATTTGACCCATGATTTTGGGTGCTGGTTTTTAGACTGATTTGGGGAGAAGTACTTGTAAATTGGCTCCCCCCACCCCCCCGTGCAATAAACGAGATGGAGAAGCAACTAGAGAGAGAGCAAGGGCTGGAAAATCTGTGCATAGCACTTCTTTGTCCCCCTCTCACCACATAACATTGCAGAGCTCCTCCTCTGACAGAAAGCTGAAGAGCAAGTGTTGGTGTGGACCTTTCACACGCTTCCTCTGTTGCTCATGGCTCATGATTCCAGTGTTTTGGAAGCTGAGGGATTAGCCATCTGAAAGGTGAGGCACCAGCAGCTCCTATGGACTTCCTGTGAAATTATTGGATTACCTTGCCAGAAAGCACAAATGACAAAGAAAAGCAAGCTTCAGCCTTGCTGTGCTCAGAGGACTGCCTGCTCTGAGCAGCAGAGTGCCTAGTTCAGCACTGCAGAGCATTGTTATCTGCTTATTTATGCCTACATCACTGCTGTTCTCTCTTAACAGGAGAAAGCAGCCTGACAGCGGCACTGTTTTTCATTCCAGCTCTCTCCTTGCGTGAATCTGAGTACCTTCTGTTATCCATGGCTAGGCAGCAGTAGCAGAATTGCTAAGGATTTGAATTATTCAGCTTCTGTTGCTGACTCAGCTTTAAAACTGCATTCACGTTTCCTAAGATAACAGCTTGTTGACCAGAACTAGGGAGCCTGGCTGCTCCTTGGAGCCTCAGCAGGTGACAGGAGCACAGGGAGTGTTTTCCTCTGTAAGCAGAAAGGGGACATGCTGGAGTAAGGTGAACCCTGAGCGTACCCTTGTCCTTGTACCAGGAGGGCACAGTGAGCGCTCAGAGAGGAAGAGCTCTTCTTCAGCGACTTCAGCCCTGCACCCATCCTGTCAAACTGCTGAATGCAGGAAGGGCTGCACTTCATTCCCTGAGCAAAAGCACACGCAGTTTCCTCAAAATATTGATGCCCACTGTTAAAGAAAGCTCTTTACTCTTCTCCAGGGTAATGTGTTTAAGGTTCTCTGCTGCACACACTACACTCCCCATTCCCTTAAATGAAAGGAAAAGAACAGCTGAGGACAGACTAGCAGCAGCCAGCGAAGCGTCTAGTGCTGGGAGATCACTTCTCTAGTTACATGGAAGATAACAACACAGAGGAAGGAGCCTTGCATTCCTTCACAGCTACATCATAGTGCAGTTGAAGAGTTTCTCCAAAGGTCAGAGGCAGAACTTTGTATCTTGAAAAAACAAAACTCTTTGCAGCTGAAGGAGTAGTTTTCTTTAGAGACCTCCTCTTCCTTCTGAATTTCTGACAGATAGCTTCTCTCTGCCCCACCGACTCTGACTGCAGTTGCTGCTGGAATTCAATGTTTTTATCTCAGGTGTAAACCTGGAATGCAGTGGCAGCACTGAGGCACCAGGGCTGCTGAGTCTCATCCCAGGAGCCATCTCAGGACAGCAGAGGGAGAAATTATTCTTCCTGTGGGTATGATAGATATTATAGCATCCAGGGAACAGCACTTAAGACAATACTGGAACCCTGGCTCGCAAAAATCCCCTGAAGCCCACGGGGTGCAGAGTGGCTTAAGTGGGAGTTGACAGCTATTATTTGCTGTAACTCTTGGCCACTTTTTTGCAACATGAGTTTGCTTTTTCTTATACAGTATTCCTGTTGTGTCCATTGTAAATCATTTCCCTTTGCAGAGCTGCAATTTAACCCTGTGTTAGCTTTTGTGGGTGCAACATGACACTGATCTGTACAATCTCAGAGGCTTTTAAAGAGACATTCATATGCTCAGATGTCCCTAAGGAGAGGACACAGTATAAAATCTTAAGGAATGAGCAACCCAGACAATCTCAGTTCAGGGTCTGGAAACAGGTAAGTGTTAAGGAACTGCCTGAGACCTTAGTCTTTTGAGGTGTTTGCATGGAAATTGGAAAGACCTCTTGGGATTAAAAACTATTCATTTATTAGAGCTGTATTTGTTATTTTTCAATCTCTCCCAGGCTCTGATTTCTCAAACAGGATTGTG
Source organism: Calonectris borealis (assembly GCF_964195595.1). NCBI lineage: Eukaryota > Metazoa > Chordata > Aves > Procellariiformes > Procellariidae > Calonectris > Calonectris borealis. The sequence continues at coordinate 5,012,556 of NC_134338.1, read as the reverse complement.
CCCATACTGTTGGTTTCTCCAGAACTGCAAGCTGTGTCAAAGATGCTACTGTTAGGTATAACAGGCAAGATAACGATGACAAAATGCTAGTAAAGCAAGTTGCTCCTAGGGTATTAGTTTTCAGCACTTATACATGCAACTCACCTGTCTGCAGATAAATAGGGGGAACTTCAGAGATTCCTCAGGTGAGGTGGTAATGAGTGAATGAGACCTAGTAGAGAGATCAGTGGGAAGTGTTCAGGAAAATATGATTAACAAGGGACAGCAATTAATGTAGCAAAGAGACCATTTCCCTTAGAGATGGAGCCTGCACCAGCTCCACAAACAGCCAAGGAAAGACATGGTTGTTAATGTATTACATACTTAAAGGCAAAGTGCTCTGTTCTCCCCTTCTTCAGGGAAGGGAGGAAGCAAGCTCGTACCTGCCACCTCACAGGACCCTGTTCACTCATGCTCCTGCAATCGCCTTCACTTTTAGAGCTATAGAAATGTGACTGATAGTAGAGTTAACCCTGTGAGCTCCATAGAGTTGCCTCGAGACAGATATCTAGTGCTCTCTGATACGCCCATCTGCCTCAGCTGCTGATCCATGGGGTCTGCTACAGTCCAGTACCTGCCAGCCCATGTGGATGTCACCGATAGCCTGGGGTACCTCAGTGACCTGAGCTCTTGCTGCCTCCTCTAAGGTATGGAGAACTCGCTGGAGGGCTGTTTGCAGGCAAAAATCCAGGTCTCGGTGGGGGAGCAAAGGCTTCGTGGCTTGGCCAGGCTTGCCAGGACCTTGCCTGGTGGTAATGTTTCTCTGTCCCTCAGAGGAGCTCTGGCCTGCAAACATCCCTGTCAGGGGCTCTTGAATTTAGGCACTTTTCTCATTTCTCACAGCTGCAGAAAGGCTCTGCCTCAGTGGTGGGGACCTGGGGCAATTCGTTCTCACCACCCACCACATAGCCTGCAGGCATGTGCCAAAGCACCCTGCGGTTACCATTACAGTACCCCACAGTAACCACAGCTATTTCCTGCTCTGCACACAGTCACAGAGTTTCCTTCCCTCAGCCATGCTGTGGCTGTGGGTGTATGATGTGCATGAGGGAATCCTGGGCTGGAGCCAAAAGGTGAGCGCCTTGTCCCCTCCTGTACTGTGCAGGGCTCACCTCTCCATCCTCATGGGGAGGCCGTGGCATCAGGGGATAGCTAGAAATCTGGAGGACTGAGCCAATCTGAGACTGCTCATCCCTTGCAGCCAAAGGGTTTGCCACCCCAGAGATTATTCCACCCCTGAGAGGTTTGTGGGTTTGTAAAAGTCACCGCTGCTGGTGCTTACTGTTGCCGGAGGCTGCACAAATCAAAGCTAAATCCTAGTCCCTGCCTGAGAGAGCTCTTCCTGTAGAAGTGGGGGAGCACCCATTCAGCAAACAGGTGGAGCAATCTCACAGACACTTTTACATTGCTTTCCCTGAGGGTAACCCCAAATGGATTGGAGAGCACAGGTCTTCCTTCTAGGGCTTTGTGAAGTGTGTATATTATCCTGGTGGCTGCAGGACCTGGAGAAAGTTTGCATGATGCTGAGACAGCAACTCTGAATAGGCTCATAAGCTCTGGTTGGTAAGGCCCTGTCTTCAGGGTAGAGAGGATTCATATTTGCATTCATGACATGCAGTTATGCGGGGGGGGAGGGAGGGAGGGAGGGAACAGGATCTGAGACATTGATGATGTTGCTCTGTAGGTTCAGAGCAGCCACACTTTTTAGAGCAAATGTAGTGTGCCAGCCAGCAGTTGCAGTGCCCATCCTTCTGACAATTAACATTTGAGCTCTACCTGAACTGGAGATGGAGTCTGTTATAGCTTAAATACCAGAGGGATCCCAGACTTACAGGGAGGTGCTGAATTGCACTGGACAAGGGGAAGGTGTTTTCCATAGACTGAGGTAAGGACTCTGCTTTGCTCTAATGCTTCAACGTGGCCTTTGCTCAGTATAAAAATCTCAATTTCTATGTAACACAAAGCATTTTTCCATCCTAACAGGTTCTCTTGACCTACTTTTCCTGCCTCTCAGCTGATAAAGCTTTCCCAGTGGTGGGCTGGGCTGTTTTATAGGAATTCCCGAGGGAGATAGAGCTGGCAGAGCTGTTGTTTTTTCTCTCTGAAGCTGCAAGTGTCACAAGCTGTATTTATCTGTATGCTGCCCAGGCCTTTCCAGGTGAGATCACCTCATGGCCTTCCACTGGTTTGGCCCCAGTGCCTGGGAGGAAATGCCTTGGCCTTCTTGAACATGCAATTGGCAAAAAGGACAGAATGGTAGCTAGAAATAGAAACCAAGCTGTGCGGCTCCCCTGCCGTCCCCTAGTGCTTTGTCAAGATGGCCCCAATTTAGTGTCTGGATCCAAGATGGGGTTAGCAAAACACTAGCAGAAGGATGCCTCCTGCCAGCCAGGAGTGCCAGGTGAGCATCACTCTGCAGTGTGTCAGCTTGAGCATGAGGAGAGGGTGGGATGGGAGCGGTCTCCAGGAGGTCTGTTCCTTTGAACAATTGGTGTGACTCCCTTGCGTGTCTTTCAGAGAGGGCATGCACCAACCACTGTGGACCCCTTGCCTTCTTGCTGCAAGCAAGGATCTCCTGAAGGGATGCTGGAGCAGGAGTCTGCTGTGCAGGTAGAAGGGGGGAAGGGGCGCGTTCGTTGTATTGCAGTAGGCTCCAGGCCCTACAAAGGGCCTGGAGCTGCTGTCACTAGACCTCATTTGCCACTTCAGTTCCATCTCAGTGTCCTTCATTTCGGACTGTGCCCAGCCAAGGTCTGCAGAGACCAGCGAACAATCTGGGGTCTTCTGCTAACTGCCTCTGGCCCAGCCTGCTTTGTGCAGCACAAACCAGGAGACAGTGTGGTTCTAGCCACAGAGCTGTTTCATTTTGCTTTGTATTTCTGAAGTTTCATCTTACCTTGTACTGTTTGAAGAGCAGGGTTCGTGCACGTGGGCTCCTCCCTGTTTACAGCTCACAGATATGTTTATGAAGTGTGCCTCAGGCATGACACTCACTAAACACTCCGTGTCCAGCCTGGCAGCTCTCCCCAAGCCCCTGACGTGGGACAACCCGTAATCTCCAGACTCCAGGCAGGAGCCTCCCCGTTGTGCCGGCATGCAGGCAGGCAAGTGTGAGTGGTGATAGGGTGCAGTCCTGCTGCTGATAAACTTCTTCCAGACTGGCTGCTCACACTTGGTTTGGCTGCGGCATTCAGTGTAAGTGGGCTGATCAGAGTTGCAGACCCTGGCTGTCCCGGGTGAGCTGACTTTCTCCTGCAGCGATGCCATGCCTGCATTACTTGAGGGTGAGTACTTGGGCATGGTAAGGGGCTCGCTGGGCAGCACTAGGGGGAGAGGAATCAGGTCAGTTCTCAGGGTGTTGGCTTGCACGCGGGAGTTCAGGTATATCCTGGCCAGTAACATGGACTTAAGCCTGGTCCAGAGAAAACGGCCCTTGTCCCCAGAAGATTGCAGCTAAATGGACCATAGAATGGCAGGAAGGGTTTGCTGCCCTTTTTAGATCACTGGGAACTTGCCTATGGTCATGCTGGAAGCCAGTGGCAGAGCCTGGCGTTAAATCTAGAATGGCTAGGTCCCCCGGTGCTGTACTCACCTCATCCTCACCGCTGCTTTGTTGGCAGAAGGGAGGTACCCCCAAGTGTTGTTTTTTTGTGCTATTGTAATGGTAAATATTGATTTCTGTGTTATCATCTTTCTTACTTCACCCCCCCGAAGCTCTGGGACAGGTGCACAGGATGACGTTTTTTCTAGGCACAGTGCTGCACTAGCTCTGCTGAGGAGCAGGTGGCTGTGCTGCTACGGCTTTGGTCGCATGTCCTCACCAGGGATCAGCTGGCAGAGATATTTTGCCAGGCCTGTGCTTCAGGTGCTTTCCTGTCAATGCTTTCTTCCCTGCATGGCTTCCGGAGGCTGTACCCTGAGTGCTGGCCAGACCAGCCTGGCTGAACGCTGCTAGCAGTAAATCTATTGCAGCCATGGCACAGGGACTGTACTGCGATTCCTCACAGCGTGCAGATCCTAGCAGAAAGCCCCCTTCTCAGCACTTTTGCTTGTGCAGGCAGGCAAAGCAGGTGTGGATTAGCCCTGCTGAAGCAGAGGTAGAGAATGAGTCAGAACAGACTGCAGAAATTAGGAGCAGTTTATAAGCATCACTAGAAAAGAGAAGGAAGTTTCTCCATAAGGCACTGGGGCAGACCTTGATGGCATGGTCTGGACTCCAGCGCCTGTCCTGAGTGCAAGGGCACTGCCCAGAGCCCAGGGCAGGCCAGAGGCTGGCCTGCAAGGTGTGCCTTATTCTCCGGCTTGCATCAGGCAGTCTCAGAGCATGTCTCTGCTTTCCCCTTTCACTGCAACCTGCTAGAGCCCTCTCAACTCCCCAGTGTTCATTGCAGACACCTGCCTGAGCCATGTCATGGTTCAAGGAAGGAAGTGCATTAGGAAAGTAGGAGATAAAAAGCAGCTACAGTGCTGCTGCATCTCTCTCAGCAGCTGTAAACCCTGTTATGTTAGAAGAGGTGTAGTGCCTGAGTGAAAAGCTCTCGTGTATGTCTTCAGTCACACTCTATATATTTTCTGGTGAGGTGAAAATAGCTTTTCTTTTCCAGGATATGCAGAGAGCAGAGGCTCCTGCTAACATCAAAGGAGAGTGACAGCTTTCCCCTGGGTGTGCGTGGCCTTAGCTGGCAGGAGCAGTAGCTGTGTTAATTCTTGCCTGCCTTTGGCTCTGTGTGAAAGGAACAATGTTCTGGTCTCCAGCTCCCTGTTCAGACCTCTGGACCAGCTCCTGTTCCTCTCTCCACGCATTGCTGCTGGACCCAGCACTGTACTTCATTGGGGAAGTGATGGTTTGCAAAAGACAGAACAAGATCTTGGTGCTACTACTTAGAAAATCCATTAGTAGCAGGTGGGAACTGACAGAGGCAAGCTTTCATAGAGCTGTAGACTCAGGGGATCCTTATCAGAAGGATCAGTCTGCTGTGGAGGGGCAGCTCCCAAGTCCTTGCTCAATGCAGATTAAGCTGTGTCTGATATCCACCCGCCTCACAGTCCTGAACCTGTTCCAGGTTCAGCAGCTAGCAAAGGGGACCTGTGAGGGGGAAAGGGAGGAGCCACATGGCCATGCAGATGCTGTCCGTATCTGAATAATGCTCAGCAGGGACCGAGTTAACCTTGGCCCTGAACTGCATGACCAGTGACAGTCCAGAACTAGCTCTCATGTTAAGAGTGCGTAAAAATGGGCTTTCCGAAAGCTAGTTACTCATGATTATGTAACGATGGAGGATTGCGCATGATGGAGGGACCAGTCCGATGCCTGCGCCTGAAAGCTTGCGCCCTCTTCAGTACTTTCAAAACGCTAATTGACAAGTTGCTCCCCTTCCCACAAACCTGCCAGGGGCCCTCCTTCTTGTTGGGTTTTCTCCTCTGCCAGTTGTGCTGAGTTCTCTTCCAGCTCTAACAGCCCCTTGCCACAGGAACGTGAGCAGATCTTGCATTTCCTGCATGCTCTGATTCATCTGCTGCAAGATGGTTGGGCTCCCCCTTGCACTCTGGTCTGGGGATCTCTGCTGGTCATATAAGCCATCGGCCTCTGCAGCACATGCCTTGGGGAGGCCTAGGGTTATTGTGAAATCTCCACTCAGCAGAAAGGAGCATGGACAAAGGGCTTACTCAGGCTGGTGCATGAAATGAGAACAAACTTGTTTGGCAGATACCTTCCAGAGATGACCTTTTGCGCCTTGACTCTCATCAGTCCTAAATCATGTGGGCAGAGGTGAGGATCATTGGAGAATAGAACCTGGGCATATGGATTTTTCTGTCTTAATCATGTGGGCAAGGATGAGGATGATGAGAGAATAGAATCTGGGCATATGGATTTATCCCTTCATCCGATGAATATTCCCGATGCTTTTGCTTTTCTCTTTCATCTGGGTTTGTAGTATGTGCTTGGTAGCTTGTTCTCTGTGCTCCGCTGGCTGCCTGCCTGAGGCTTTGCTACTATGGCCTCTCTGGAGATGCTGTGCTCTGCTGAATGCTGTCTTCTACTCAGAAGGCAGAAACTGCCAGTAGGTTTTGTTTCCACTGCAGGGATCACTGAGAATGTCAAGTTTCTGTGACTACGGATAGGAAAGTTCCTGTAAGGTGGACAGTGTGTTTTCTGTTTCTCGGCATTTTGAATTGAAATTCCGATTCAATTTTCCTGATCTTCCCTGATCATCTTAGAGAGACCCTAGGTGCCATCTTTGATTGCTCTTAATCTTAGAAGCTTTTTAGTGTGTTTCGAGGACCAACATATTTTTCTCATCTGATGAGAGAGGTTATCACCTGCAGACTTATCACCTGGGCACTTGATGCAAGGCAGGGAGGCTCCAGAGAAATCCCTAGGTCGGGCAATTGCTTAAAAGTAAACAACTACACTGATGTAAGGTTTTGCTGTCTCTGCTGGAAATAGTGCCTCAAAGGTTAGGGTCATGCCCACTACTGGCCACAAGCCCACATGAGCAAAGAAATGTCAAAGCAAACGTCAAGGACTGTTGCAAGGTTTATTGCGCTACCTCCCCAGCTGGCAGTACTGACCTTAGGTTCCAGCACCCTGGCACTAGCAACTGGAAGTGACTGGATGACCTCCTAGATGTGAGTTGGACCTTTCCACACCGTCTAGGTAGGATACCCATAGCAATACATGGCTTTGGTGCCAGGATTCAGGTTTGCATCTGGCTGCTGGTCCTGGGGCTCTTTGGTTGTTGGGGTGATTGTGTGTTGCCCAGCCTGCCAGGTGTTTCCTTGCTGGACCTCCTCTGTCCTCTGCTCCATGAGCCCATGTCAGTCTGGCTCTGTTTCCCCCTGTTCACTGGCAGGCTGGCCATGTACAGAAGGAAGTGTGTCTGCTTGGCCAGGCCGAAAGCCGCTGCTGCCTCCCCCAGGTAGGGCCAATGGTAAAACTGTACCTTCCCCTTAGCAGCAAGTACATGACTCTCGGAAGGGATTGTGGCCCTCCTGTTGCTGTTTCTCTGCTGTTCACACACTTTGCACATCCCAGTTTGCAGGATGCCTCAGCTGACTTTGCTCCTAATGTATCCCAGAGAAAGGGTGGCAAATGTTGCTCCTGATAAGGGGTTTCGAGAGAGTGTTAGAACAATGGAGCTGCAAACAGACGCCTGCAGTGTGCAGAGCAGGAGCTGCTAAGCTCCTTGCTGGACGGAGCACATGGCTTCCAAAGAATACAAAAGAGACAAAAGAGTTTGAAGATGCAGAGTTATCATTACTGGCAAAACTCATGAGACAACAAGAAACCTGTGTAGTGGTGTAATTGGGTGTAATTGCTTTCAAGGTCTTTGCTATAGAGCAGCCATAGGAAGCTTTTCAAGCAGCAAATCCTGCTGCTCCGCACTGGCAATGTTTTCCAGTAGCTAGGCCTGGAAGAAACAAAACTGAACGAGTGCCAGGGCTAGCAGGAGGGTGCCTGCCCTAAGGATGGTGTACATGGGCCTGGTCTGCATCCTTCTGCCTCTGGCATGCAGGGACTGCCACACAGTCCCAGTCCAAAACTGCCACACAGCCAGCTTCCCTCTCTTCCCATGCAGGAGTCAGCCGTGTGGCTCAGCAGCAGAGCAGACCCAAACTTCCTGGCCACTGGGTCTGACTGCTGTTTGGCAGAAAGCATTTTGCTCCCCAAGGCATGGGAAGTAATTGTTATTTGAAAGTCTGCATTGCAATTCCTCTTCTCTGGTGTAAGAGCAGCACTGTTCTTCAGTGAGACCAGAGACTCTGAAGATAATGCGGCAGAGACCAGGCAAGGAGAAAGGCAGGGGCTGAATGATATGACTGAGGATAGAGACTCTGGAAATTCCCTGTAGCACTGCATGTTTCAATTGCAGGGCAGCTCTGGCTGTGTGATACCTTTGGGTAGGGAGTGAACAAAATACAGCCCATTTAAAAAAAACCTCACAGTGACCGCAAGCTCCCCCACTCTTCCCTCTCTGTAACTACTCCTTGCAGCTCTTCCAGTGGAGCAGGGAATCAGCTGGTTTCAAGCATCAAAACACTTTGTTTCTGCAGGCAGTGAGAAGGTCTAGCAGATGCTAACAGCTTCTGACTGGGTGTGCTGCCCCTCACCTGCCTGTATTGTGGCCTGTGGTTGTGCAGCACGGGCAGGGCTGCTCTCCAGGGACTGCTGGAGTCAGAGACTTGTTGGAAAGGGTACCCGGTCCCTTTATTTTGGCATCTTTGGCCCTGTCTATAGCAGGACATGTTCCCAGGCAGTCCCACAGACCTGTGTGCACATCCTTGCACCTCCTCTGGAGCACCTCAGCAAGAAGCCAGCTCAGCCCTTCCTCATGCCGGGTGCCGTATAAACAACAAAGGAGTTGCAGCCCTTGCTCAGGCTGCCTCGTTGCTCCAGCAGAAGACCTGCAGATGGAAGAGACAAGTGGGCAGATAGGGTAAAGAGGGCAGTGTGGCAGGATACATGTGTGCCTTTTGCCAGTCTGGAACAGTGTGGCGACTTGCTTCTTGCCTGTCTTTATGTCCCAGAAAACACTGTGAGATCAGCACAAGTCCCTGAACTCATTTGTACTTGGGAATCAACTACTTGCAGCATTTAGCAGCTTTACAGAGTGGGCTCCTGACGAATGCGGCCACCTTTCACAGAAGGAGGCAATGTTGAGACCCTCCCTTTCTTTATCAGTGATGTGCAGAAGGAGCTGGTGGGAGCTCCTCCCTGGATGGGAGTGAGAGCAAGGCACTGCTGGAAGAGATTAGACCACAGCCAGAAGGCAGAGCAGGATTACTGAACCTCTGACTGCAGCCCTTGAAATCCAGCCTGAGCCTCTGGTTTGGCAGAACTTCCCCTTTGCTTATTGCCTTAGCCATGGCTACAATGCAATGGACTTGGTCAGGTCCAGGCTTCTCATGTTGGGGTGAAGGGGCTAGGACATTCATCAAGTGGCAGTAATGCTTTATGGGGCGAGGCTGTGAGAGCAGGAAGACACCTGTGAATAGGAACAGAGGAAGCCACTAACCAGGGCCAGGAGAGGGAGAGGGAAAAATTTAGATTGTCAGCAGACAAGGGGAGCTTTTTCCTGAAATAAAAGAAAGGGAAGGAGAATAGAGGTGCAGTCCCATGTGCTGTGCTATGTTTTTTACTTTAGAAGGTCTTGGAGCACTTTGCAAAGTCCAGATCTGAGGCTTCTCCCTCGGGGAATTGCTGGCAGCAGCCTCATGACACTTCACAGCTTGAATGTCCACAAGTCTGTGGAACGCAACACCTGTGTGTAGAATTTAGCAGCCGTGTGAGAGTGTAAGAGGTACACAATGGCAAGTGAGGCAGTTTTTTTTCTCCCCTGGAATAACTCCTTCCTGGAAAATTGCTAAGGCGGCAAAGGAGAATGGAAAGAAACACTGCAAACTCCAAAGAAAGGAAAACCAGTAAAGGCAGTCTCTGCATCTGGGAGCAGTTGCTGTATATTCTGGGGCACATGGTTAGCAAGTGACTGTGTGTGCGTACAAATACTGGAGGGTGCATGTAGCATGCCCATGCTATGCTTTGTGCTTATTAGTGGGTGGTAACTGTGCAATGTGTGTGTGTCTGTGTTCAGGTATGTTGGTGTTGTGCTGACTGGGGGGGTGTTTGTGTATCTTTTTGATATGCACATCTAGTTGTGTCCACACGGTCTCTGCATTTCTTGCTGTCACTGCTTCTTTTTACTGAAATTCAGGAGATGGCAGTGACCCAATCCGTACTTCAGTTCCCTGGCTAATCTAGTGTTGTCTTGATCTCTGTGACACCCCAAAGTAAAGCGAGCTGTTGTGAACGAATGCCCCCTGAGTGATAGGTAGGCAGTCCCAACATGCACACTGGCATCAGAAGGGCAATATGACTGTAGATCTATTTCCTCTGCTTTTACCATTTGAGCCGAGCTATCCCTTCTTCTCTGGCTGCATGTGTTTTCTGACTGCTGGTGTCTGATGTCCTGCATCTCTCTGTGCATCTCTGAAAGGTGCGTGCTGAGCCCTCCTCAGAGGAGCAGAAGGGCAGTACCTCTGAAGCACTCAGGCCTCATTCTCCAAGGCTCTAGCCCCCAGCATCCAGAGGGTCAGGAGGGAACCACGACCCCTCTTCTCTGTGGCAGATGTTACCTGTGAAATGCCAGGCTCCTGGGCATGTCTGTGGGGCTGCTCTTTCTCTGCTGGTACCTGCAGCTCTGACCCGCTCCCTGCACTTGGCAGCAGTCATCTGCTTTCCGGAGGCGGCTGGGTATTAAATATCCTGTCTGACACAATAATGGAGAGAAAATGAACAAATTCCATTAGCAGCTGGCGATCCCTGCAGGGTCTGCGTTGGAGCAAGGAGGGAGCCTGTATTTTTAGATAGAATGCAATGTAACTTACTGGCTCTCTCAAAGCTGGGGAGTAGATAACCAAGGAGGGAGAGAGGGGACACCAGGCTCAGGTTTCAGCTGAAGTGCCGGACTATGGCAGCACGAAAGGGCAGGTCCGGTCCAGACGTGGCTGTGAGTATACAATACACTTCTTCTTGTCCACAGAGACCTCCACTTTGCTTTTCTGCTTGCTTTCTGCCTGTAGTCTCTGCTGCGGGGCATGCTGGGGCTTTGTGAGCCCCTTTGCTGCTGGAGCCTGTAGAGTTTTACCATTTTAATCTTCGCAGCTCCATGTGTGTCCCATGGGTGGGAGAGCTTGGCTGAGCTGTGCTTTGACTTTCCAAGGGGTTTGCTGTCGAAGGTCTGTGCTGTCGCTGGCATGCCGGCAGCATAGCTGAGGTGCTGCCCTGCCATTGATCCTGAGCTGAGATGCAGAGGCTTCTAGCAGGGTCTGGAGTTGGAAAAGCTCTTTGCATTCAACCTGTTGCTTGAAGCTGTCGGTGTTTCCTCGCTAGACCCCAGACAGCAGGCAGGGCTCAGAGCGCAAACATGCACTTCTAAGCACAGTGCCAGTCCTGCCTTGTGCCTCTTACAGTAGATCATCCTGTATGAGCAGAGCACTGAGGCGCCACGTTGTGTCTCCGCTGTGCTCACAGCCCTCCACAAAGCCGGCAGCTCTGCTGTGAATCGGGGGGCTCTTCCCAGATGGACAGGGCTCTCCTCTGAGGTAGTAGCAAGTGGAGCCAGCTGGCGCAGGAGGTCATGCGATCAGCACGTGTTCCCCCCGCATGCGGAGGCTGCGCACCAGGACAGGGCATGGTGGTGCTGCCCTCCACCACCTGTCCCTCTGACCCTGTGGGCTGCCCCAGAAGGGGCCATGGCACCCGGCCACTGCTGCGGGAGCCTGGGCTGAGTTCTGCTGGGTGTGCCCAGCACAGTGGGGACCAGGACACCCTGTCTGTGGGCCTTCCTTCTGCAGGGGGCAGCAGGGCAATGGGCCCAGGACATGGCTACGTGTCTCTGTGATAGGAGGGTCGGGCAGAAAGGATGGGGGAGGCAGATGGAGGAGAGCAGAAGGCAGCCAAGTTGTGGTGCTCCAACATCCAAATTCGAATGTCTGAGGCTGCAAAGAGAAAGGAAGAGAGGAACCCTGAACCCGTGTGGTGCATCATCCTGCCTAGGTCTGCCTCCAGTGCTGCTTCCAGCTCCTGCCCAGGAGCTTCCTAATCCTGGGTGCTCCTCCACAGCCAGGCTGTGGGCACTACAGGATGGCCTGGGATGGCAGGATGTAGGCTCTCATAGCACAGGAGGTCCCTTGGTCAGTCCCAACGTGAGTGGTACAAGAGGGGTTCTGATTTTCTATTGGAACTGAAGGCAGAGGAGTGTTTCCTGCACCCTTGCCATCGATGTCTCACAGCTCTTTGCTGCAGAGAGCCCTTTGGGGTGGACCTAGCAGGCAGGCACCAGCTCATAGTTACCGGTCAAGTTAACACATAGTTACCCAGCCTCATAGAGCCACATCACTGCATTTCCTGTTGTTCTCCAGCTTCTAGTAAGCCATCCCACGGTCTTCATTTGCTGCCTTACACTGCTAAATAGTGTTGCTTGCAGTACTGCTGTGCCTTGCCTGGGGTGGCTGCGTTTTAACGGTGCAGGGAGGCACTGCCTTGTTTCTGTCGGAAGAGAGAGTTGCGACTTTCCTGGCTGCGGGGTGGTCAGCCAGGGTCATTGTCCCTGGTGCCAGTACTTGAACTCACCGCTGCGGCTACCCAGCGGTTTCTGGAGGACAGCAGGGGTGGGCTCACCATAGCTGTAGTCTAGGCCTCGTCCATCGCTGCAGTCTCTCAGCCAGGACACAGAGGCGTTTCCTGGGCCAGGGGAGGCTGCCATGGTTGCAGGAGTCCCCTTAGAGCTTCCTCCCTACCCCGCCTGCAGTGCTGGGAAGAGCTGCCACCTCACGTGGCTCTCCTGCCCCATCATCTGGATGCTCTTCACTCTTAAGTCCAGGTCTCAGCCCTGCTTCTTCCTGTCTGATTTGCGGCACCTCAGTCTGTCCCAGCAGTTCCCACCTTGACCTGCCCGGCCTCTGCCTTTTCTGCCTGGTCTCTGTAGTCATGTTCTCTGCAACCGAGTGAAGACCTGGCCCTGTGCTGGTGGTGGGGGAGAACAGGGGGACTCTGAGTCTCATGCTTTTTCTTTTTTTCCCCAAGGCCGATGCTGCAACCAGTTTCTTGAGAGCTGCAAGATCTGGGAATCTGGACAAAGCCTTGGATCACCTCAGGAATGGGGTAGATATTAACACTTGTAACCAGGTAGGTGAAATCCACAGGGCTTCTGATACCATCTCTAGTTCATGTGAAAATGTGCCACATGGTGGCTCCCCCAGGCCCAGTGACAGTCACTGCACCCCTTCCTTACACTGCTCCCGTAGGATGGAGGCAGGGAGGTTCCCCATGGCTGCTCACTTGCTCTGCTCAGTGTAGCTGATTGGGAGCACCTGCCCTGATCCCACAGTCCTACCTGCCATGGAGCAGAGTGTAAGTTGGCTGGTAATAAGTTGCCTGGCAGAGGAAGTTTAAAAACTTTGTGGGAGAGGCTGCCTGTCCTGACCTCACTGCCCTCCTGTGCCTCATGTGCCTGGCTCCTGATGAAATGTCTGGGGCTGAGACAAAAGAGGTGCTGTGTTAGGTGGAGTGCAACGGCAACTTTGCTCTGCGGAGGTGATTTCCTGGGGGTGATCTGCTCTGCAAAGGCATTGTGCAGTCTCCAGGCACGTGTCTCCAGAGCTGTGGCATGTCCGGCTGAGGGGTAGGTGCGCACCACCTTGGCAGAGCATGGAGCCATGACTGCCAGTGCGGTGGGAGGATCCCTGGAGCGCGGAGTTGAGTGTCCTGGCAGACCCCATCCTCCTCTCACCTGCACCACCCCTTGCCAGGCTCCAGGCAACCTGCAGCCCCTTGTTCCTGCCTGTGCCAGGCAGCTGGCACAGGAGCTCCTAACCAGAATTGAGCTCAGGGGAGAGGCCACGCAGGGCAGACTGCAGCATGAGAGCGGTCCCTTGCTTGGGGAGGCTTCCATAGCTGAGCTGGGTAGAAAGAGATCCTATGCCGGGGAGGAAAAGGGCTGACCAGAAGGCAGATCTGGACCAGTTGTCTTTGGGGCAGGGAGGGCAGCAATAGCTATGGGGAGCGTGGCAGTACTGGCTGGAGCGTAGCAAAGGGCATTAATGGGTAAGCAGAGAGGGAGATCTGAGGCTCCTTTAGGGTGACAAGCAACTGGGACAGCTGGAAGGGGCTCAGCTGCTTACCACAGCAGATAGCTGTGAAGGGTGTAGCACAGTGGCTGGGACGTCGCAGGAATCACTCTTGCCTTCAATGCTCAGGCTTTCAGATACCCGGAAGCTGCAGCTTAACACAAGCAGGGGATGTTTGCAAAATGCCAGTCTTGGTGGCTTGGGAGGTGTTGGGCAGGTGGAGCCCCTCCTAGCCCAGAGCAGAAACAGGTCTGCCCCAGGAAAGGAGAGCTGCAGGCACAGAGGAATTGTTTGCATATAATCAACAGAACATTTTGTATCTGTGTAGCTGCCAATGCCAAAATGCAAATGGCTCAGCCTGAATTGGGGTAGGTGCTGTAGGGAGAGACTCAGAGGGCCTGGGCTGAGCAGTGGGGACAGACAGTCTGTGCTGTCGGCTGCTTTCCACAGCATTAGTGATGCTGGGGAGGCTGACTCAGCAGGTAGCTCAAATGTATATTCACCTGGTTCAGTATCAAGTCCCCAAACCAAGCATAGTTCAGACCTACCGATTTGTGCACTGCAGTGGCCAGTGCAGTTACTGCAGAGAGGTTCCCCCAGGAAATGTCTCCTTTTCTTTTCTGACTGATGGTACCGTGCAGGGATGTTGGGCTTCTGCAGGCCCCTGGGGCACACTGCAGCTTGCATTCTCCTCTCTGGGACAGTAGATGAGGTTTGGGGAAAGCTCAGGAGATGCTCATTTTATTCATCACTGTATTATGTGGATTATTAGTTCGTAATCAGCATCCAGATACTCAAAGACTTCTATCCTGGGGCTGTGTGGGGACATATGGCATTTAGATCAGAGAGGTCTTGTAGGGAGAAGGGGTAGAAAATTTTCAGTTTGCGTCCTTTGAAGATGAGCTTTTCCATGGGGTCCTGTTGGTGGGTTAGAGGCTCTGACCCCATAACCATTTTGGAGATGTACAGGGTTTGAGAAGAGGAGAGGCCATGTGACATGCTCTTAGCACTGGGCTGCAGGACTTGCCCTGCACTCAGCAGTGAGCAGATCGTGTGCGTGCACCTGGCAGGATCTTCAAAGTTGCTGTGCTTCATTTCAGAATTTGGCCCAGTCGTTAAACACAACTGCTTCTCCCTTAGTGTCTCTTGGGGGAGCAGAAGCCCATGTAATTCAGCCACAGTAGCGGGCCAGTCACTGGAAGCAGTCACACTGCTCCTGCTTCCAAGCGCTTAGCTACAAATGAGCACAGACACATAGGTGTTTAATGCACCCACTGCTCCCTTACAGGCCTCTGGGAAAGCAAGTCACAAGGAACAGGGAGATCCTGCTGCTGACGTCTGTGCTGCTCTCCTCTCCAGGAAGGACTAGGGATGCTGCCATGTGTGGTACATTCGTGTATGCCCTGTGTGTGCAGAGGCTGGGGCAGAGCCTGGCAGGGAAAATCATCTTACTTTGCCTGTTCACAAGTGGCTCAGAGAATTCCCTCCTGCCATTTTCTGTGGGTGTCTGGAGGAGAGGGGCAAGAGTAGGTGGGGGGCTGTGTTTGGCCACGCTGGCCCATGCCTTCTGAAATGGGAGACTTCACAAGCAGAGCATGCCACAGATGTTCACTCATTTCCGACAACAAGCCTAAAAGCAGAGGGAGGATTTCTATGTCCACTGCTCCTGTACCACTCTAGTACAGAGGAGTGTGTGGTTCATGGAGAGGGCTCTGCAAAGAATTAAAATGGGGAGACCTAGCCACAAGCTAAAGACAATGGCTTTGAACGTCTTCCTCACCCAGAGAGTCAGTCATCAGCTGTCTCCACTGACTGGCTGCGAGTCCTGTTTCCAGCCAGATTTCTGGTGCTGGTGAGGGGATTTAACACCTTGATGGGGAGCACGTGGCTACAACAGTATGAGGCACTTCTTTCAGTGATGTCTTTGCACTGGTTCCTGCCATCTCCCTGAGGTTAGATGGCACTTTGGGGGTTTCCTTCTGAGGAATATCAGACCTGTGGGAAAGGTCCAACCTCACATGTCCTGTATAGAATAAAGAGGGATATATGTGGTCAGACCTATCCCACAGGCCCTGTATTCTTACTCAAGTGCAGAGACCTTCACATGCCATCTGATCTTCATCCCGCCGATTTCATCCCCTTCATTGCTGCCATCTGCATCACTGTCTTCATCATTCACCTCTCTTGTGTTTCGAATTCCTGCATGCTCCCATCTCATCCATGAGGAACTGGCGGCCTGAGGATGAGCACAGCTTGCTGCCAGGACCCTCACCAGCAGGGAACAGCACTGTGCTAGCACACGGGTGCCAAGAAATAGTCTCTGTTGGGGTGGCCAGTCACAGTCCTGATGGGCAGTCCAGGGCAGGACCCTGCTTTGGTACAGGCTAAGTGCAAAGTCCTGCCTTTTGTGTTTTTCTGTAGGGCTGTGTTTGTCACATTGACAGCCAGCAACTGGGATTTCTGGGAAACGTTTGCAGCACTTAGTGAGGAGAATACAGCACCTTTCAAATTAAGCACATCCTGTGGCGGTTTTGGGTCAGATGAGCTGTCAAGCCAAAGCAAATGTGCAAAACAGCCCATATTGTTCCTGGAGCAGAAATATCGATGGGCCGCTGGGAAACGATCTTCTGCAAACATTGCGCTTATTGCTGTAAAGCCAGAGAATAATGATTTCTCACAGGTTTTCAGCATTCAAAAGGTTATTTATGAACCCCTTGCGTAAAAGGGCATATGTGCTGAGGAGAGCAACCGAGCATCTGTGGTCTTGCACTCCAGGCGTTTCTTGCATAAGCGTAACCGAGAAAAAGCATGTGTGTCTGTGACGACGTATCCAACTTGTGAGCTCACGAGGGTAAGGGTGTCAGTGACCGTCTGTATGGGGTTGTGTAGGTGTTTCTTAGTCAAAAAGGCTGGGTTTGACTGAGGCGATGGGCTCAGTGTAGCCAGGCCTAGTTGGGGAGCATTTCCTTTCGGTGGCTCTGTTCTGTGGGTATTGCAGCATTCCCACTTCATTTTCCCTTGGAAGCAGGCCTTTTGTGCTTGGGGCTCTAGGGGACTTTGGAGTTGGCGTGCTGAGGAAGCCTGTGGATTTTTAGATTTTTGCACTTTGTGCTGTAATCAGAGGTGAGCAAAAGAATCTGTGACTCTTCAACTATGATCCTGGATAGCTGGTGCTTTGAGTGAGAGCGGATGGAAAACCTTTTTCCAGTAGGATAGCACTCTTGAATCTGCTCTAAGTTTAACTGGAGTATTGAGGGCTGGAACTAGAGCCTCCCTGGGCATCTTCTGCTCCCCTACCTATATTCGGGTGGGGATGAACCAATTCTGTGAAGTGACCTTCCAGTACTCTACAGGAGCCAAAACAGATGGTTGGGAGGTGGAGTACTTGGGCAGGACTGTGTGCTCCCAGGGAGCTGGTGTCTCTCTGCCACGTGACAGCATTGCGTAGGGGTGAGTAAACATAGTGCATCCACCTGGGAAAAGTGAGGGACAAGGGAAGTTTGCCTTATGGAGAAAAAGTGACATCTGAAATTGCCTGCAAGTATTTAACCTCTTTGCCAGCAAATATCCCAGCCCTTTTGTTCACATCTGGGAAGCGTAAGAGGGTGTCAGAAATAATGGAGCAGAAGCTGTCTTAGCAGCCTCTAGGGTGCTGACCGGCCTAACACCTCCTTCTGCAGCCCAGGATGCTAAAAGGGCACTGGCCAGCCCTTTGCTCCTAGTACTCAGGTTCCATGTGTAGGAAGAAGGTGAGCTAAACTGGGGCACATGCAGAGATGTTCCTGAGAAGTCACTTCAGTTGTTTGGGAGCTTCCTGGAACTGGTAGAATTTAGCAGTGGCACAGCCAACACTTTCTCTGCACCCTTTGCTGTAGCTAAACTCTGAGGGAGCAAAGCTGACCCTCTGCTGAGCATGGGCTGCAGGATGTGGCTGTCGGTGGGCGGTTTGCAAAGCCAGGAAGAAGCCAGCTCCTGGACTGGAAGCTCCTGAACTGTTGTGAATTAAATTTGGCCACTGCTGCTTGATAAAATCATTGTCCCAGGCAGAGCTTCTCACTGCACTTCTGTCTGTGTAAATGTTAAACTTTAAGGTTTGTATGCGCACTTACACAGCAGCTCTGGTGCCTCCTCACTCTGGGCCATACACAAAGCTCAGCTCTGTGCTTTAGGTTTGAAAAGCCTGAGTGCAGGCAGGCAGTCACGGGGAGGGGCACCCCAAGGAAAGTCACTTGAGCAAAGACAGGAGTTGACATCAGGGATATGTCATGAGCAGGGAGGACTGAAACAGTGTCTGTGGTGCCAAAGACACACGCTGAGCTGTGGTGCCACCCATATGTAGTAAATCATTTACGGGGGCTGCATGTTTTGCTCATGGAGAAACCTCCAGCATTAGTCAGCAAGGAAACGGCTCCCGCTCCCACCAGCCTGAACTTTCTCCAGTGTGGTCCAAGTGCCCACAGTCGTGTCTGCACAGGAGCTCAGAGTAAGGGGTTCCCCGGAGAGCCCCAGCCCCAGTAGGTGACTAATGCTCCTTTCCGACCTTTGCTCCCTCCAGAACGGGCTGAACGCCTTGCACCTCGCCTCCAAGGAGGGCCATGTGAAAATGGTGGTGGAGCTGCTGCACAAGGAGATCGTTTTGGAGACAACGACCAAGGTGAGGAAAGGGAGTCTGGTCATATTAGTCACAACTCCGCACCCTGCCATTGCTGCCAGACACACCAGCAGTAGCTGAGCAGTGAATCACGCTGTTTGCTTTGAGCCCCTGGAAAGGCTGTGCTGGTGGCAGTGCTGCTGGGCTGGGGCATGGGCACCAGGCTCTGATTTCAGCACAGTTGAACCCGTGCTGGGCACCTCCAGGTGGGTGGGAGGTTCCTCTCTACCCATGCCTCTCCCCATGGGGGCCATGGGGGCCACTGTGAGCTCAGGAGGGGAGTAACAGAAGCCCCAACATGTGCCTAGTGCTGTCTTTACTCACATCTCCTCCCAGCACTGGCTGTCAGCTCAAGTCAGCCTTCGCCCCAGGGCAGCCCCTTTGTGCTGCAACTGAGATGGCCTTCGTGCCATTGTCGCAAGCCTGGAGAGCTCTGGTGCTCCGTAAATAACATATTATTCTCTCCTTGCATCACCACAGCGGGGTGTGGTTCTTGCTCGGCGACAAGCGAGACAACGGCACAAGCAAGCAGAACTGACAAATGAACAGCCTCCAGCACCATCTGAAGGGCTGTGAGAGCAGGAGGGGTTCTGGCTTGCCACCTTCCCAGTGCTCTGGCAGGGCTCAGGGCACGGAGCAGAGTCTGGCATTCTGCCACACCACCCAAAGGCACAAGTCAGAAGAGCCTGTGTCTGCATTTTCCAGCCTGCTTATCATCCCTTAGCTCTGCTGGGATGCCTTGGCTACCAGGGTGCACACTGCAGTTTTGCCTGAAGACTGCCAGCTTAGCTCCCCCATTCTCCCTCCCCTCCTCATCTCTTGGTGCTGGAGATACACAGAGCCTGACAATGCATATAGCTTTTGCTGCCAGTAACTTCATGGGAGGGATGAAATCATTCTCTTCCCTGGCCAGCAAATGTGAAGGGTAGCTGCCTGGTCTATAGCAGGGGTGGGGCATGGAGCAAGGCCTTCATGGCCCCACAGGCTTCCCCTGGCCAGCTGCTCTGTTTGCATGTGTGTTAGCATATGTCAGGCCCATCATTCTCCGGCGTTCTGGGCTGCACTAGCCCCTGAGCACTGCCCTGTGGTGTCTTTCAGAAGGGAAACACAGCCCTGCACATTGCTGCCCTGGCTGGACAACAGGACGTGGTCCGGGAACTGGTGAACTACGGGGCCAACGTCAATGTGCAGTCACAGGTAGAGTGACCTGGGCTGGGGTGGGAAAAGCACCTCGTGGTCCATATGGTGGGAACTATGCCCAGCATGGGCACTTCAGCAGCCCTTTACAGTTTTTCTCCAGTCCTGTTCAGGGGCCAGGAATGCTCTGCCAGACTCCTGAGAGAAGATGAGTGTGCGAATGGTGGGGAGGGAGTCTTGAGGGTGTGGGGAGACCAGCATGTCTGTCTGCTGAGGGAGTCCCTGGCAGCACACACAAGCATGCTGAACTCATCCTGGGAGGACTCATGGCCGATACCTCCCTGGCACAGCAATGAGGTCTCCAGCAACCCTGCAGCTCTGCACACTGTGCCTCCTTCCTTCTGTCTTTCTTGGGCCTGGTGGGGCTGCAAGCTCTTCAGCTTTTGCCTGATGGGAAAAACGTCCCTGAAACAAGGGAGAGTAGTGGCAGTGAGTGGAAGGCAGTATCTCCTGAGTTGACTGTTGTTGTGAAGCATCCCCTGGTTCTTTCTGGATATGGGGAGCCTTGCGCTCCAGTTCTCTGTGACTGCTGCACCGTTGCCAGTTTTTTCCTTTTTCCCATCCACACTGTGTAAGCTTTTGCCCCAGTTCAATGAGCTGGGGATGTGCGTGTTGATGGGGTGTAGGTCTGCAAGGAGCTTGAGAAACTTGAGGAAGACTTGTGTTCATGTGCATGGCCCTGTGTTTGCAGAAAGGCTTCACACCCCTCTACATGGCAGCACAGGAAAACCACCTTGAAGTTGTCAAGTTCTTGCTGGAAAATGGAGCCAACCAGAATGTAGCCACAGAGGTGAGATCCTTGGGGAGGACCCTAGGGTCCTGCTTGTTGGGGATGCTGTTGGATGTGCCAGGTGCTGCCATGGCTCCTTGGCTCTCCCCCTTTCACCTGCCTCTCTTTGGCAGGACGGCTTCACGCCACTAGCTGTGGCTCTGCAGCAAGGGCATGAGAACGTGGTTGCTCACCTTATTAACTATGGGACAAAGGGTAAGGTCCGCCTGCCTGCCCTTCACATTGCAGCCCGCAACGATGACACTCGCACAGCTGCCGTGCTGTTGCAGAATGACCCCAATGCTGATGTCCTCTCCAAGGTGTGTGACTTTCCCATCCTGTCTCTGGGAGCTTTCCCACATCCCCAGGGAGAACAGCAGCTTGGTATGCTGTATTTATCCATCCTTTCAGCAGAGAGCATGTGTCTGGCTGGGCTGATCTCTCCTTCTTTCCCCTAGACTGGATTTACCCCCTTGCACATTGCAGCCCACTATGAGAATCTCAGTGTCGCCCAGTTACTGCTGAACCGTGGAGCCAGTGTCAACTTCACACCCCAGGTGAGTGCAAAGTGGGAAGGCTGCTGGGACTAGTGTTGCTTCAGCACCAGAGGAGGATGCTGTGCCTCCTTTCCATATAGGTGCAGCAGCAGCTGCCAGGGTACGCTGGTGAGGTGGCACCATGCAGAAGGTAGCACACACTGATGCGTATCTGGGGAGTTGCCATTAATAACCAGCATGGGCCTTTTCTACTATGTCTCCCCTCAGCCGGATGCAGCCATGCATCCTTGGAAGCTCTTGGGACTTTGTGTCCAGGCTGAGGGAAAGCTGGTGTTGTCGCTGCAGGGCAGAGCTTATAGCCCCTGCAGTTGGCGTGCCTCTTCCAGTCCCACGGGTGCAGCCAAATCTGTGAGCTGGCGCTTTCCTGCGAGCTCTGTGCAGTTTCTGTCCACAGCCTTTACCTGCAGACAGGAGCAAGTGCTCACCCTCTCTCCCAGCCCTGTGAAACAAGCTGTTCCCCTGCACCGTCCCTGGGCAGGGATTTAGGTCTCCGCTGCCCTCTGTCCTTTGTTAGCCCTATGCCTCCTTACAGCCCCGCCGGGAAAAGAGAAGGGGTTGCTCCCTCTAACAGACTGCTGTTCCTTCTGTCAGAACGGGATTACTCCCCTGCACATAGCCTCTCGCCGGGGCAACATCATCATGGTACGGCTGCTGCTGGATCGTGGGGCCCAGATAGAGACAAGGACCAAGGTGAGACCGCTTCTGAATCACCAGCCAGTAAACGGGCCGTCTCCCTCCCCAAGCTCCTTGTGTCCAGGGAGCACTGCCGTGCTGCACTGCCCAGTGCATACCCTGTGAACATTTTCTGGGTGTGTGAGGGAAGGTCCCTTGTGCACTAAGGGGGTGGACCAGGTTTTTCGCTAGTGCATGTAGAGGTGAGAGGAGGCTGCATGGCTACAATGGGTGTGCCCTGGGGGCTGAGGGCAGGCTCAGTTTTGCCTTATTTTGCAACAAGTCCAAAGTTCCTGGTACTCTCCTGCCTGAGGGGAGCCCTGCCCTTCCTTGCCCGTGCTGAGCCCTTGAACTCTTCTCTCTCCACAGGATGAGCTGACCCCTCTCCACTGTGCAGCTCGCAATGGACATGTGCGAATTGCAGAGATCCTGCTGGACCACGGGGCTCCCATTCAAGCCAAAACCAAGGTACCCATGGGACTCTGCGGGGTTGTGCTTGGTGCCAAGTCCCAGGGCAGCACAGGGGGTTAACAAGCTGTGCACAGTTGCTGAATGCCACCCATGGCTGGGCTGGGGCTGATTTTTTGGCCTGCCAAGGGGCAAGGAGCTTCCTGACCTCCTCCTTGGCCCTAGCTGGAGCCCTTTGCCTCAGGGCTGCATGCTTGAAAGGGCCCAGCTCTGAGAAGGGGATGGCCTGCAGACAGCCTGCCCCATGGCCGCAGCTCTTCAGGCCCTGCCTTCTGCTCAGCATTGCTCCTCTGAGGGATTTCAGGGCTCCTCTCTGGTAGCTGGGGAACATCCTGTGACCAGGAGAGCGAGGCATGGGCTGTGTGGGATACCTGGTCCCGCTCCTGGCCCAGCCTTGAGGCCCCGCTCCGCGGTTGCAGAATGGCTTGTCGCCGATCCACATGGCAGCGCAGGGCGACCACCTGGACTGCGTGCGCCTGCTGCTGCAGTACAGCGCCGAGATTGACGACATCACCCTGGATCACCTAACGCCGCTGCATGTGGCTGCGCACTGCGGGCATCACCGGGTGGCCAAGCTGCTGGTGGAGAAGGGGGCCAAGCCCAACTCCCGAGCCCTGGTGAGTGAGGAGGGGCAGGCAGGGCTGGGGTGGGGGAGAGGGAGAGTGTTCTCACAAATGACTGTCCATCTGTTCATCTGCAGAATGGCTTCACACCCCTCCATATCGCCTGCAAGAAGAACCACATCCGGGTGATGGAGCTGCTGCTGAAGACAGGTGCCTCCATTGATGCCGTCACGGAGGTAGGTGGGCTACAGCCCAGCCCCAGCTCTCCTGCTGCTGCCTGTGCAGAGCAGGCAGCGCTGCAGGGGATGATGACCCTGTTGCCTCTGCTGGTCTCCAGGCACCTTCTTCATTGTGGCTTAGAGCTCTTTGCAGCTCAGGACCTGTTGAGCTTGGCAGCATCTCCCCACAGTCTGCTCCCTACAGGGGGACTGCAGGGGAGGCAGCAGCTCTCCGTGTTCCCCTCAGCTCACCTGCCAGGCTGCTGGGGCCAGGCTGGGGACCCAGAGTTTGCCTCTGTGCTGGAGTGTGCCCTGGGGAGGGGAAGGAGGGGGCAGGAAGAGATGTTGGCAAGGCCGTCAGCCCCCATCTTGGCCCCTGGCCCCTTTCTCTCCACAGTCCGGCCTGACCCCCCTGCATGTGGCCGCCTTCATGGGGCACCTGCCCATCGTCAAGACCCTGCTGCAGCGTGGAGCCTCTCCTAATGTGTCCAATGTGGTGAGTCCCACCCTGACTGGGGCTGGGGCTCCAGCATGGTGGGGTCCAGCAGGAGGTGGGGATTGCCCAAGCCCTGCTCTCCCTGCTCTCCTGAGCAATCCCTGGTGCCCCCCTGCTTTGTGCTGGCAGGAGGAACCGGTAGGGCCCAGAAAAGGTTGTGGGCACTGCTCTCCTGTGCTCAGACGGGAGGAACAACTGCAGGAAGGCATATCCCCTCCTACGGCCTCACCACTTTATCCTGTCCTTGGTGCAGAAAGTGGAGACGCCCCTACACATGGCAGCCAGAGCTGGGCACATGGATGTGGCAAAGTATCTGCTGCAGAACAAAGCCAAAGCCAATGCCAAGGCCAAGGTAGGTACAGAGAACCCGTGTGATAGTCCAGCTCTGGGAACAGCCAGTGCTCGTTTCTTCGCTCGCGCCTGCCCAGAGCCCAGCCTGCCAGGGCCTGTGCAACAGCAGGAGCAGGGCTGGGGCCCCGCATGGCATGGCAAGCAAGGAACTGGTCCAGGTCTGCCAAAACAGCTTCTCTGCCTCCCTTACAGGATGACCAGACTCCTCTGCACTGTGCTGCACGCATCGGCCACACTGGCATGGTCAAACTCCTGCTGGAGAACAATGCCAACCCCAACCTGGCCACAACAGCAGGGCACACACCCCTGCACATCACTGCCAGAGAGGGGCATGTGGACACGGCCCTGGCCCTGCTGGAGAAGGGCGCCTCACAGACCTGCATGACCAAGGTAGGCTGCTGTGGCCACTGCCGCTGAAGGCATGGCCTGGCTGGGCAGGCTGGTGGCACAGTGTCCCTGTCACAGGAAGGACAGCCTCCTCCTGTGCTGCAGCATGCGCCAGTGCTCTCCTCCTCATCCCTGTACACCCTGTGATGGGCTGCCTTTCTCCTCAGAAAGGATTTACCCCTCTCCACGTTGCAGCCAAGTACGGGAAGGTGGATGTGGCAGAGCTGCTGCTAGCACGTGACGCTCACCCCAATGCCGCAGGGAAGGTGAGTGCTGCTCCTGTGGCAGTGGGAGGAGTGGTGTGGTATGGGGAGAGGCTCTGTCTCACCTGTCTGTGCCCTCTCCCCCTCCCCAGAACGGCCTGACCCCGCTGCACGTGGCTGTGCACCACAACAACCTGGAGATTGTCAAGCTGCTGCTTCCCAAGGGGAGCTCCCCGCACAGCTCAGCCTGGGTAAGGCTGGACTGGGTGTCCCCGGGGATGTGTTGTGTGTCCGATGCATGCCAGCCTGGGGCCAGCATTGCCCCTCAACCCTGACACTTACGGAGTGTACAAGGGACCGATCACCACCAGCCACTCTCCATGCTTGCTGCTCATGCCTGCCTGTCCCTTGCACCAGCACGTGGGGCAGGCAGGGATTCTGGGCAGTTGTCCTGTTCCTGGAGGCAGGCTATGTCAGGGATAGTCCCTGCTGGCAGCGTTGTAGCTGTTGCTTGGGGACATGTTTCCGTGGCAAGCCCTGCGGAGCAGCGCTGTGGTCTGGCAGTTTGGGAAACCACACATGAATGTTTGCATGCAGCTATGAAGCAGTGAGTCAGAATACCCACGAGCTTGTGAGAGTCGCCCTGCTCTGCCTGAGCATGGGGAACATCTCCCCAGAGAGCAGACTAGCAGCCTCGGTTTCCACATTGTTTGCAGAAGCTGCATCCTCAGAACAGAGAAGCGGCTGCTGGTGCCGGCCCTCCCCATCTGGCACTCCCCTCTCCCCCTGCGCAGGCTGCCAGCAGACTTGCTGGGCAGGCATCGGGAGCAGCCGGTACCGGCGCCAATCCCCTGTTGGTCTGCGTCACTGACAGCCTGCGCGTCACCCTGGGCAGCGGGTGTCTGCCAGCTGCTTTGCTCGTGCAGCGTGGCAGCAAAGGCAGTGCTCAAGGCCGTGCAGTCTCTGCCTGAATACTAATCCTGCATATTGTGAGTTTTGCTCCACACCTCAGCCAGACATGTTCTAGGAGGTGTCTGTCTGCCCTGGCATCTCACAGCTGCAGGTGACTGAATACTGCTGTAGAAATTCATGTGTGGAAAACTCCAGGACAGCCAATGCCAGTCAAACCTGAAGCAGGTGGTCTCTGAAACCCCTGTGCTGACTTGGCTGGAAGAGTGGGATTTGGCCTCAGCGTCAGGGCTAGTTGCTCTCAGGGAGATGGTTCTCGTGTGAGCCTGCATCCCTGAGCTCTGTAGGTGACTAGGAAGGGCAGACCTGGCCTGGAGAGGCAAGGTGGCACCTTCTGTCCCTGCTGGTCTGCTCAGCAGAGGCTGAGCGCTGCAATGAGCCTCTCTCCCTGCAGAATGGGTACACTCCCCTGCACATTGCTGCCAAGCAAAACCAGACGGAGGTGGCCAGCAGCTTGCTGCAGTACGGGGCTTCTGCAAATGCAGAGTCTGTGCAGGGAGTCACCCCCCTACACCTGGCTTCCCAGGAGGGGCATGCAGACATGGTGGCTCTGCTTTTCTCCAAACAAGCCAACGGCGACCTAGGCAACAAGGTAAGTTCTCCCGGCGTGTCCTGCCAGGCTGGAGGCGAACACCCTGGCAGGCAGTAGCAGACAGGGTGGTAGTCCAGGCCCCAGAGCCTCCCTGCATTCGGGCAGCAGTGTGCTGGCCAACAGGACAGTGTCAGTCAATTTGCCAGGTTGGCAACCTGACTTAGAGTCTCTGCTGATAGAGCTGCAGTGATGGCATTGCCACTGTGCTGAGACCTCCTCTGTTTGCAGAGTGGCCTGACTCCTCTCCATCTCGTGGCCCAAGAGGGGCATGTGCTGGTTGCTGATGTTCTGGTGAAACACGGCGTCACAGTGGATGCAACGACCAGGGTAAAGTAGTGCATTGACCATGGCTGTGGTGAAAAACATGTGGGGGAACTACCTGCCTGCTCCAGGAAGAGCGTTGCTTTTCTTTTTCTTTGTGCAAAAGTCTCCCTTCTCGCAGGCATCCTTACCATCTTGTCTGTGTCTTGGGGACTCTTCTTTCTCTTCCCCCCCACCTCCCTGGAGGGATGATTCTTGCCTGCTCCCACAGCTCATGCCTGTACCCCTTGACACAATGTGGTGTGGTCTGCAGTGTGCCCTCTGCCCTGGTCCTGGGCTCTCGGGCAGCACCCGCACACGTGCCCCATCCTTCATCCATGGGGGCTTGCCCATGGGATGAGCATACCCAAGCCAGAAGGGCGGGAAACGCCATTGAGGGCAGGCTGAGACCTGATCTCATCTTTCAGATGGGCTATACCCCGCTGCATGTGGCCAGCCACTATGGGAACATCAAGCTGGTGAAGTTTTTGCTGCAGCACCAGGCTGATGTCAATGCCAAGACTAAGGTACAGAGATGTCCTGTGCTCCAAGGACCCTTCTGCTCCAAGGCAACAGCATGCAGGTTGATGGGGAAGGCTTAGCCTCCCTCCCTGCTTCCACTTCTCCCCCCCACATTGCTCCAAGCCCTCCTGTCTCCATGGCTGGAAGCTGCTGTAATCTAGCTACAGCCCTGGGCAAGTGCTGGGTTCTGCAGAGCCCTTTGCTTACCCTGGAAAGGAGGGAGTCACCCTCGTGCTCCAGGCATGAAGCACAGTGTGAGGCCTGGGGGCATTTCTGGGGCAGCAGACTCCCCAAACTGATGGCCTTTGTCCTCCCCTGCAGCTGGGCTACACCCCTCTGCACCAAGCGGCGCAGCAGGGCCACACGGACGTTGTGACACTGCTGCTGAAGCATGGTGCCTCTCCCAATGAGATCAGCACAGTGAGTACAGCACTCGCGTGCACCTCCTTGCCCCGTGGCAAGCTCGGGCGCCTGCCCGGGCTTCCCTGTGGCTGCTGCTGACCCAGTCCTTCCTCCTCGCGCAGAATGGCACCACTCCCCTGGCCATCGCAAAGCGGCTTGGCTACATTTCCGTCACAGACGTGCTCAAGATTGTCACAGAGGAAACCGACATCCCGGTGAGCCCCTGGGGACTGGGACCAGGACCCTGTGGAGGAGGGTTGGGGCTGGGAGCAGCCAGGCAAAGGTCCGCTGAGCGCAGCTGGGCAGGGCCAGCGCTGACAGCTGGGTGCCCAGCCCGGGCGTGAGGAGGGGGCTGCAGGTGGCTGCGCAGTGAAGGGCTGGCCTCCTCTGACTCTGCTCTGCTCCCGCAGTCAGTCGGTGACAAGCACCGCATGAGCTTCCCGGAGACCGTAGATGAGATTCTGGACGTGTCAGAGGATGAAGGTGAGGGGCCGGAGCTGGGTCGCACCATCCCAGAGATCTGCCGGCTGGGCCAGTGTGGCAGGCAGCATCCCCTGGGGACGGGCACTGGTGTTCCTGACGGCCAGTGTGGGGGAGCTGTGTGGCCAGCAAGTGGCTCTGCCACTCCCCTCCGCTGAGGGGAGCCCAGCAGACTCCTGGGGTTGCACGTCCTGGCTCGGGTGCTTCCCTGTGCTATGCAGGAGGGATATGCCTGGACCTCTCCATGGTCCCATGCCCCACGGACAGTGTGCAGAGAGCCTTTGGGCATGCAGAGCCCCTCACCATCCCCTGCTCCGTGGGCTGGTACCAGCTCCCAGCTCAGCTGCAGCTGGTCCTCTCCTGCTCCCTCCCACCAAGACCTCACCTTTGCCTCTTCTTACTTTGCAGGCACTGCTCATGTCACAGTAATGGGTATGAAATGTGTCCCCCTGCCCCAGCTCAATGGCCCATTTCACCCCATGGCCACTAACCATCCACATGCCACATCCATCTGCTGAGCCTTGCTGCTGGGCTGGTGCTATCCAGCGCAGGCCCTGCCATTGCGCCCTGCCCATCTGTGTCCGTGCTGCTTGCTATGGTGTGACTGCATGAATGGGGCCATCCCCCTGCGTGGGGGGAGCCCTGGCTCCCTGTCGGCCCCAGGCCCTGTCCCCAGTAGGCGGAAGAGCCTGGTTCTGTGACAAATTCCAGTGCCCCTCCACAACCACCCCGTGCCGTCCTGGCCAGGGCAGGGATGAACCTGAGTGCTCGAGGGTCCGTGCTGCTACAGTCCCCTCCCCATCACTGGGGCTCTCTCCCTGCTTTGGGAGGTGCTGGACTCCCTCCCATAGGGCATTGGTGAGAGCCGAACCCTGGTGAACTCCTTAGCAGGTGTTAATTGGGCCAGCAGGCAGTGCTGGCTGGGCTTGTGCCTCCAAGGGGGGTGCGCGGATGCACTCGGCAGTGTTAGGGCACCCTTCCCACATCCCCAGCCCTGCCTACACTCCTGTCCCTAGCATCCAATGGCAGGGTATCCTGGCAGGCTCTGCTCTGTGCTTGGTGCTGTGGGAGAGGCATCGGCTAGCAGCCGAGGCTCCTGGCAGCTACCACAGCTCCTGTCCCACTGACCCGCAGCGCGGGCCTTGCCCCTCCCAGCAGACCCCATCTGACAGGGGGCAAAACCGCGCCGTGGCTGACTGAGACCCAGGGGACGAGTGTGTGTGGCCAGCAGTGGGAGCAGAAGTGGGCCCTGGCTCCAGCCCTGAAGAGGGATGGGGCAAGGGCTGGACATCTGTGCTCCCTTGTCCTTCTGCCTTTCTGCATGCTGAGCCAGCTCTCGGTTTCAGAGGAGGAGCTAATTGCACCAAAGCCCAGGACACCTGATCCCAGGGACCAGGAAGGCAAGGGGGAGATGCTGGAGTTTGTGACCACAATGACACTGGAGCAAACGTAAGAGGCACTGGATGGTGGGGAAGTAGTGGGTACGGGGCATGGGGCCAGCCTGGTGCTGGGCTGGGATGCCAGCAGGGCAGGGACAGCTCTGTGCAAGGAATGGATCACTGAGCCCCCACCAGCTAGCATAGCAGGCAAAGCTAGCTGGTGTTATTCCTGCACCAGGACATAGGTCTGCTGCTGAGTTTGCCTTCATCCAGCAGCCCTGGGACTCCTTGGGGATAGCCAGGGGCTGAGAGGCCCAGGCCTGCCACTGCAGTGGCTGTCATTGCCCTCTCCTGCCAGGGTGGAGTCTCCAGCTGTCCTGCAGGTCCCCTGCGTCCCACCTGAGACTGTGGTGACCAGAGCGGAGGAGACTGAGCAGGTAGGACCTGTGGAAACAGAAGCTGAGCAAGTCAGCCTGCTGCATGCATCCTTGGTGTCCCCACAGGAGGTGAGCATGGGACACAGCCTGCCGTGGCCCCCCCAGGCATTTCCTGCTGGGGGGAGCCCCCCCATCACCACAGAGCCGAAACGGGTGGGTGGTTGGGATGGACCTGGTACTACGGGACTGCCCAGGGAGGGTTGTGAGACTGTAGAGGAGTGGGTAGGCTCAGCACCCCCAAATAGGACCCTGTGCCCATGAGGGCTCTTCCCTGCCTTACACAGCCCTCCAAGGAGTTCGACGAGGACTCCCTGATCCCCAGCAGCCCCGCCACCGAGACCTCGGATAACATCAGCCCGGTGGCCAGCCCCGTGCACACAGGGTGAGTGCCCAGCCCATGCAGCACATGCACGCTCTGCGCGTGAGCTGGCTGCAAGATGCCCACCTGCCCGTGCCTCTGCCCACTCCAGGTTCCTGGTGAGCTTCATGGTGGATGCCCGCGGCGGCTCCATGCGGGGCAGCCGACACCATGGACTGCGTGTGGTCATCCCATCCCGCGCCTGCGCCGCACCGACCCGCATCACCTGCCGCCTGGTGAAGCCTCAAAAGCTGCCTGCTCCCCCACCGCTGGCTGAGGAGGAGGGTCTGGCCAGCCGGATCATTGCCCTGGGGCCTGCCGGTGCCCAGTTCCTCAGGTGAGCACAGCTGGGAACAGAGCGGATGGGGCTGCCCACACAGGGACCATCGCTCAGGGCTGGGGACGGATGCGGGCTCCTCTGGCGTCTTTTCCAGCTGGGGCAAGACCTCTGTCCATCTCTCCTTCTGGGGGTCTGGTGCAGGAGAGATCCCGCCTCTGGCCAGGCGCAGCACGTTTCTGGGGTGGGTCATTCCAGCATAACAGAACAGTGGCTGTGCTGTGGTAGGAAAAGCCCTGACCAGTACGGTCCCGCCGGGCACAGAGCCCCGTTTCTCAGAGAGAGGGGTGCGAGCAGCCCTGCCTTCCTCCTCCGGCGGCTGTACAGCATGGGCAGGTGCTCTGCCCAGGGCCACCCTGCTGCCTGCTTGTCCTGGTGACAGCGCATGGGTGCAAGCACCCTTCCTCTGCTGTCTACAGCCCCGTCATTGTGGAGATCCCACACTTTGCCTCGTATGGGCGTGGAGACCGCGAGCTGGTTGTGTTGCGCAGCGAGAATGGCTCTGTCTGGAAGGAGCATCGCAACCGCTATGAGGAGAGCTACATAGACCAGCTGCTCAATGGCATGGATGAGGGTGAGTGTGCCAGGCAAGGGGGGGGCTCAGCACCATGCAGCTCCCCACAGACAGGGCTGTGGCTGGCCTGCGTGGTGGGATGGGGCTGAGCGTGGTGTGATCAGTGCAGCTTGGAGGGGGTGGTGGGTGACAGCTGCGGGCTTGGTGTGTAAGCATTGATGGCTGTGCTGCCCTTGCAGAGCTGGAGAGCCTGGAGGAGCTGGAGAAGAAGAGAGTCTGCCGCATCATCACCACCGACTTCCCTCTCTACTTCGTGGTCATGTCCCGGATTTGCCAGGACTGCGATCTGATCGGCCCTGAGGGAGGGTGTTTGAAAAGCACACTGGTGCCTATGGTACAGGCCACCTTCCCAGACACCGCTGTCACCAAGAGAGTGAGGCTGGCCCTACAGGTGAGCCCCATAGAGCCTGGCCCGGGGCCCAGCTGGGCTCCTGCAGGCAGGGGTAGGCAGCAGGTCCAGGCTGTGCCCCAGACTGGGAGAAACCGGCTCTGATGCCCGTGGTTGTGCTGCCCGCAGGCGCAGCCTGTGCCAGACGAGCTGGTGACTAAGCTGCTGGGGAACCAGGCAACCTTCAGCCCCATCGTCACGGTGGAGCCGCGCCGGAGGAAGTTCCACCGCCCCATTGGCCTCCGCATCCCACTGCCACCATCCTGGAAGGACAATCCCCGAGACAGCGGCGAGGGTGACACCACCAGCCTGCGCCTGCTCTGCAGTGTGATCGGTAAGGCTGCCAACCTCTGCTGTGCAGATGAGCATGCTCTCTGGTGGGGACAGGCTGGGCCGCCTCAGTGGGATGCAGCTCCTGGGAGCTAAGGACAGGTGATGGCGGTGGAGAGAGCAAATGCCTGGGGGATGCAGACCCCAGGCTTATGGAAAGGCAGCGTGCTCACCCTTGCTTTCTGCTGCAGGAGGGACAGCCCAAGCCCGGTGGGAAGATATAACAGGCACCACAAAGCTGGTCTATGAAAATGAGTGTGCTAACTTTACCACTAATGTGTCTGCCAGGTGAGTCCTAGGCGAGCATGTGCTCATCTGGGGACATCTGCTGCTCCTTGGGCCCTCTTGGGGGTGCAGCCTGTGCCAGGAGGAGCCTCCCACCCCTGTGCTTATTGGGGCATGGGGGTGCTGCCCCATTCCCACGTGCAGGGCAGTTGCCTCCAGCCTTGAGACCCCCATGCTGCCTCAGCACACATCAGGAAACACTCACAACAACTGGGTGCACAGAGGGAAGGGGTCATTCTTTGTGGTTGGGTGGGTCCCCATCACAGATGGGGCTGCTCCTGTACCCAGAGCTCTTGCACCCTCTGTGATGCAGTTTGCTGTTGGGGGGGGGCAGCTCTCCTGGTGCCACTGGGGGACTTGCCCAGCAGCGTCCCAACCCAGCCCTCCCACAGGTTCTGGCTGGCCGACTGCCCACGCACAGCCGAGGCCATGCACTTTGCCACAATGCTCTACAAGGAGCTGACGGCCGTGCCCTACATGGCTAAATTCGTGGTGTTTGCCAAAATGAATGATGCACGGGAAGGCCGGCTGCGCTGCTACTGCATGACTGATGACAAGGTTGACAAGACTTTAGAGCAGCATGAAAACTTCACTGAGGTGGCCCGCAGCAGGGACATTGAGGTTTGTCCCCAGCAGCATGCGTGGGGGGCAGCAGGGAGAGGGCTGTCCAAGTGAGGGGAGACTGATGCCAGTGGAGGGGTCTGGCCCTGGCGGGGGAGGAGAGTCGGGGTTACCCGCCCTGTCCAGGGGCAGGAGAAGCAGCTCTGCACAGGGTCTGAGCCTGTTTTCTGCTCCCTGCCAGGTGGTAGAGGGGATGCCTTTGCACGTTGAACTCTCAGGGAACCTGGTGCCTGTCAAGAAGGCCACTCAGCCTCGCACTTTCCTCTTCCAGTCCTTCCGGGAGAATCGTCTCGCAGTCCCCATCAAGGTAATGGCAGGGTTCAGGGCTGGGCTGCAGCTGGGGCCCCTGCACCTGCGCTGTGCCAGGCCACCTAACCGGGCTTTCGGTGCTCAGGTTCGGGACAGCAGCCGGGAAGCCAGTGGCTCCCTGTCTTTCTTGCGCAAGGCCATGAAATATGAGGACCTCCAGCATGTGCTCTGCCACCTGAACATCAGCATACCACCCTGCACCAAGGTCAGTGCCGGGTCTCCGGCACCTCTGGCAGGGGCGGCGGGGGCCCATCCCTCCCCCAGTGCAGGAGACAGCGCTCGCTGTCAGCTTTTCTTTCTCAGATGCTCCATGTGGCCATGCCATGCCACTCTGGGGCTGTGGGAGAACCAGTGGTGCCAGGGCAGGCACCCCTCTTTTCAAGCTGGTGACCCCTTGGTTTGTCCCCACTCTCACAGGGAAGCGGCAGTGAGGAGCGGAGAAGGACACTGACCCCGTTGTCTCTGCGGGAGCGATACAGCATCCTAAGCGAGACAAGTTTCGGTATACAGCCTGCTGGGACCGTTCAAGCCCACTCACCACCTGCGCTTGGGATGCCCAAGCCCAATAGAAAGGCTTGGGCTGACCCTGTCGTACTCGCGCTCGTGGCAGCTTCCCTTTCCCTGAGGGTTTCCTTAGTCCTGCCTGCAGGGCAGTGCCATACCTATGGGTCTGCGAGACCCCCAGAGCCAGCACCCCTTTCCCCTCCCCACCCCAGTGCAGGGTCCTGCACAGCTAAAGGTGTAACTTCCTCTTCTCCTCCAGGCTCTCTGAGCAGCACAGACAAGGCAGACCAGAAGATGGTCGACATAGCAGAACAGCTGGGCCTCAGCTGGGCTGGTGAGTCCACATCTGACAGCTCTGAGGACGCACAACACTCCTCAGAAAGCTGACACTTAGGAGGGCTGGAAACACGCTGCAGGGTGGAGTGAATATGCTTTACGCTGTCCAGGGAGCTGGGTCCTAATGCAGTTGGTATGCATGCAGTCTGTATTAGCTCCTCTGGCAGGCTGGCCTTGCCTCCCAGAACTTCTGCTAAACTGTGAGCATACTATGGCACCGAAATGAACTTTCTTGCATCTGTGCCTGCATTCACACGCATGTGCACAGATAACAGGCTAGGGTTTTGTTCTAAGTCGTACGTATTGCTGCTGTTCGTGGAGGCTCAGCACTGTCGTTGCAGCCACACACCCAACGGCAGTACCCATGCTTCTCCTTAGCATGAGACACTGCTACGCTGGTCACAGCCAGCCTGGGCAGAGGGGCTTCAACCTCTGCCCTGTCCCAACTCCTGCTCCTGCATGTTCTGCCATGTTCAGTTGTATGTGACATGGGGGATTCTGTGCTGGGTCTGGCTGAGCCCTTCACAACATTCCTAGCCTTTTTGGCTTGGGAGCTGGCGGTGGGCGCCGGACGGTGTGGTGCTGAGATGTGGTGTCTCCCCCAGAGCTGGCACGCGAGCTGCAGTTTGGGGTGGACGACATCAACAGGATACGTGTGGAGAACCCCAACTCCCTGCTAGAGCAGAGCATAGCCTTACTCAACCTCTGGGTCAGCCGCGAGGGCAAGAGTGTCAAGAGTGAGTATCTGCAGTGCCCTGTTACAGGCGTGGAGGTAGAGGGCCGGCTGCGCAGAGCAGCACATGCATGCTCAGAGGTCACTGGCTGGCTTTACACTGCTGGTTCGTGCACACCTGCCCGCCTGGAGGGTGTCTGGGGTGTGGCTGTGTTCCCCCAGTGACCAGTTTGCTGACACTGGCTTCCCCCTGCAGTGGAGAGTCTGTACACGGCGCTGAGGAACATCGACCGCAGCGAGATTGTCAACACGCTGGAGGGCTCTGGCCGGCAGAGCCGCAGCCTGAAGGGCAGCTGGCGCTACATGGACAGAGACTACTCCCTCTCGCCATCCCAGATGAATGGTGAGTCCTGGCTTCTGGCAGCGACTGCAGGAGGGCCCTGGGGGCAGAGTCCATGCAGACAGATCGGGGCTGATATCTTGCCTGACCAGGGTTGGCCCTGCCATACTGCCTTCTCAGAAGCTCTCCAGGTGGGGTGGACACACGTTCCTTATCCCGACATGCCAGTGAGAGGTACCTCTGGCTGTGTGAGCTGAGCAATGGCCAGGGAGTTCAGAGTCCTGGCTGTCTGGCTGTGGTAGTGCGCCCGGGCTGGGTCCCAGGCAGAGAGTGCCTGGGTGCGGGGACACAGCCGGGGTCAGCTGCAGTATGTGCCATTGGGGAGCCAGTGCACCAGGCAGGGACAGGGCTTTGTGCTGCTGCAGCCCTGCACTGTGGTGCTGCCCATGCAGCACTGGCTCATCGCTCTCTCCCTCTCTGTCTCTTCCCTTGTTCTGCTCTCTCAAACATGCCACATAGCGCCGTCAGGTGCGGGCACTCCTGTGTGTCACTTCTTGTCACCTCTCTCCTCTGAGCTCATCCTGGCCTCTCCTTCTATCATCTTCCTCCACTGCCTGTCTCCACTGTCACCACCTCAGCTGAGCCCTCCGGGAGCCGTGTCCTGCTCCAGCGACTGCTTGTCACCAGGGACTGCCCCTCTCATGGCTGTCGTGCTTGCAGGCGGCCACCCCAGACCTTCTCCTGCACTGCCCTGTGCTCCTTCCCTCGCTGGTCCTGCACTGCTTTCCCCCGGCCAGCCAGCCGCAGGGGAGAGGTGCCTTTTCTGTGCTGGGGGTCCCAGCTGTCCCAGATGCCTCAGCTGTGGCTAGCAATGCCTGGCTGCCTGGGGAGCAGAATGGGTTTGCCACTGATTTCCGGGGGTGGAAAAGGGGCTAGTGGCTCAGAGCTGAAAAAGGCTGAGCAAAGCCATCTGTGTAGGTGGGGGTGCCTGGCTTGGCTGTAGTCCGTATCCGTGTGCCTGGGCTGTGCATGTGGCCCTGGGTGATGAGGACATGACAACTGCTTGTAGTCCTGGAGGCACCAACGGGATTGTAGGGCCCTGGCTCCATCCCACAGGGCCTTGGGGTTGCATGACATGTACCAGGGCCATCCTTCCCTGCTCATGGTACTACTTCCAGCCTGCTCTTCTGGGCTGTGGAGAGGGGTTGACTTTAGGAGTCAGTGCCTGCCAGACTTGGCCACCTGAACTTCAGGCTGACTGTCAGCCAGCTAATGCTGGATGGGGGTTGTGGGCAGGGACCTGGGGGCTGATGGAGCAGGGTAGCAAAGAGGGCACTGTGTCCCGCAGTTGTGGATCGGGCAGCGTGTGGACCCCAGGCCAGTCCTCCCTGCAGGGAGCGGGCAGCCCCAGGGCCTGCCTGAACCAGCCCCAGGACTCGAAGGGAGGCATGGCAGCACTTGGAGGGACCATGCAAAGGCAGCAGCTGCTGTGAGCACAACCCTGCTCAGGCCAGCCACTGGGGTCTGTGGCATGACCTTTGCTATCCTTGGGGCAGGCACCCTCCCGGAGGCTGTTTCCCTTCTCACCCCACTGTGCTTGTGCGTGCATGAGACGGCTGCTGGAGATGTTGCCTCTGTCTGCCCATATAGGTTACGCTTCGCTGCAGGACGAGCTGCTGTCCCCTGCCTCCCTGCATTACACGCTGCCATCCCCACTGCGTGCCGACCAGTACTGGAATGAGGTGGCCATCATGGATGCTATCCCCATGGCTGCCACCGAGCAGGACGCCCTGATGGAGATGTCCGACATGCAGGTGTGGTCCTCAGGGCTCACCCCCTCGCTGGTGACTGCTGAGGACTCCTCTCTGGAGTGCAGCAAGGCCGAGGACTCAGACGCCACAAGCGAAGGCCGGTTCCCGGGGCAGCTTCTCGCAGACGTGCACGGCCCAGACCACATGGGCTCTATGGACCTGGTTGAGGATGACACAGTGGACTCAGATGCCATGAATGGCCTGATTGACCTTCTAGAGCAGGAGGAAGGGCAGAGACCAGAGGCGAAGATGCAAGCCGGTGATCGCCAGCCAGGGACTGGGGAGCAGGACCCGGAGAGTGAAGTCTCTTTTGTTTCAGTTCAGCAGAAGGTGCAAGCCAGGATCACGGCATCACCTACCATTAGCCACATCGTGGAGAAGAGCACAGACAGGTACTGCAGCCTGGGGCGCCGGGATGGCTGTGGGCGGGGAGCAGAACTGCTTTGCCAGCTATTGCCCTGTGCTGGGCCAGCTGCAATAATCTCCCAGCTTTGCTTGCTTCTCTGCTGGTCTCCAGCTCTGGAGCCTGGGCATCCCCGGCAGACAGAGCAGTGGCTTGGGCCGAGTGCCTTGCACCCCTCTGGAGATGCTGTGGGGGGCTCCTTGCAGAGCACCTGGGAGGGATCCCAGGCAGACAGCCAGGCCCTGCATGTAGGTTGTGCTTACCAGAGCCATCTCAGCCTGGGCTGCGTCCTCCCGTGTTCCCAGTGGCACCAGTCCTGTGAGGTCCCTGGCAGAGTCCAGTGATGCTCCACAGCATTGTCTTAGACCCTCACAGCCAGGCCATGAGGCTGTGGGGTGGGCAGGGAGCGTGGCAGGGAGGAGGCCTGTGCCCTTTGTGCATCTGCATTTTGTGCTGCTTGTGCTGGGCGCCCGGCAGTGCCGTGAGCCGGGGAGCCCAGCGCCTGGCGGGGTGCAGGCTGCACCAGCATGCCTGCCGGAGGTAGGCTGGTGCTCAGGGTGCAGCACTCCATGGCAAAGCTGACTGCCTCTCTCTCTCTGTCTCTCTCTCCCTGTCCCTGTCCCTCTCCGGTGCCCAGGCTGAGGGACTGGAATGCAGAAGGCTCCTTTATCTCCTGCCTACAGGACCTGACAGCGGGCTCCTGGCAGGAGGGGGTCACCCGAAGGCTGCTTCCGAAGCACACCACGGCCTCTGGGGCACAGGGCCAGGAGCAAGAGCAGGTCCTGGTGCCGGCTGTGGAGCTGATGCGGGTCAGCTCCACAGAGGACAGCGACTGGCAGCCCCAGCACCTCACAGGCGGCTGGCAGGAGGAGGCAGACAGCTGCTTTTTTGGGCAGGTGAGGGTAAGAGCAGGGGGACCCAGCCCCACAGGAGGTAGAGACCCTATGGACAGCCCTTTCCTAAGCCTGCCGCGAGACCAGCCGGGCAGAATGGGTGCTAGCGGAGGCACAAGTCTCCTGGCACGCTTCCTGCCCCCTGCCCCTGGGGGTGCCTCTCAGCCCAGAATAGCCTGCTGTGCTTGATACCTGAGCTCTTGCTCTCCATTTATAACCCAGCCAGCCTCCCTGCCTGCTTCCTTATTGAGTATCTGCCCTGGCCACTGGCCCAACAGCCTGCTGGAGCCAGAAATAGAGCTAGTCTGGGGGCCAGACTGGGTGGTGGTCATCTTGCCACAGCCACATGGAGTGGCAGGTACAAGGTGAGGGCAAGCACCTTTCCCCGGCCAGAGCACGCACAGCCATCCTGGCAGCACGACCATGCTCGGAGATGGTTGCTCAGCTCTGCAGTGCATGTCTCCTGAGTCACGTGCAATTCCAGTCACACCCTGAACTCCTGGCTCCTGCCTGGAGCTTCATTTGTCCTGTGACGGAGGACTGCACGCTGCCTTCCCACCACAGCCAGAAAGACAGGTTGTTGGCGACCTGACAGAGAAGGGGGACAGGGCTGTCCTGGTTACTGCCTGGCTGGGGACAGGTGGTGCTGTCGCAGTCCTGGCCCCATGACTTTGACAGAAGCTGTGAGCGCAAAGGACGCCCCACCTGCCCTCTCCCTTCTCGCCGCCCACAGCCAGCTGAGCTGCGGCAGCTAGGATTACAGCGGTCCTCCCACAGAGCCAGGGCACCACGCTGGGCAGGCTGCAGACCTGGAGGGCTGCTCCTGCCCTGGGGGCTTTGCCCGCCCCAGCCGGATAGCATGGCCAGGCACTGAGCGGCAGACTCAGACCCGTGGGGCACGCGTGCAGCTGCGCGCGCTGAGGCAGGATGTGGGCTTTCCTGGCCCAGTTGCTGATCGCCCTGGTGCTGCTGGCCTTCTTCCTGGTGAGCTGCCAGAATGTCATGCACATCGTCAGGGGCTCTGTCCGCTTCCTGCTCAAACATGCCCACCGCGAGCTGGACAAGGAGCTCGGGGAGAGCCAGGGGCTGGCGGATGACGAGGAGGCTCTCTCCACCAGGGTTGTCCGTCGGCGTGTCCTTGTGAAGGTAATGAGCAGGGAGCTGAGAGACCAGCCCCAGGGCAGATGCAGAGGAGAGCAGTGAATGGATGGGGCAGGGTGGGAGACAGAGGCTGTGGGGTGCATGTCACGTGTACTGTTCTGCCTGCAAAGGGGCTCCCCTCCCCCCCCTGAAATGTCCTGATGTCCCTCCTGTCATTGCAGGGGAACGAAGTCCTTCATCTCCCTGGAGAGCAGGTGACTGAGGAGCAGTTCACAGATGATCAAGGCAATATCATCACCAAGAAGGTGAGTGATCAAGGGCACGGTGTGGACAAGGGCATGCCGCAGCCTTTCTCCTCTCCCCTCTGCCCGGCTGCCCTGCTCCTCCCTGCAGCCCAGGGGCCCATGCAGGGCACCCGCGTCCCACTGTCTTCGGTTACGGTCACGGAACTTCTCCGGCCAGACCCTGTGCATGGGACAGAGGCTGCACGCCACGTGCAGTTCAGGGCCAGACTGGGTGAGGAGGGAGGCATGGTGCCTGGGGGCTAGCTGTCATGCGTGGCTGTGCGGGTCTCCACAGGTCATCCGGAAGGTAGTGCGTCAGCTGGGCCCTGGTGACACAGATGACAGGCAGGAGCAGGAGGACCTGATTCTGGAGGGTTCCCTGCAGGATCCCCAAGCCCTGGAAGCTGAGGATGATCACTTCATGAAATACTCCATCCTGCACCGGGACGGTCTGGGGACCAAGGTACAGTGTGGCTTATAGCCCTGCCTTGCAGGCACCCTGCCCGGGGCCAGCAATACCGCTGCAGGACTCACTGGCTCTGGGGCTCCGCCACCCTCTATCCTTTCTTCTGCCCTGCTCTCCTCTCCTGTTTCCCCTCTAAGGCTTCCAGGGGCAGCTCCTGCCCACTGCACCAGTCTTCTTGCACAGTGTCTTCTGCCAACTGACTCTGCCTTTCCCTCTCCTTCTCCTGTCCTCTTCTGTATGTCTGTCTGTTCACCTGGGTGATGTCCTGCTTCCCGCCCCTGCGGCTTCCTCAGGAGGAGGTGCGAGTGCGTGTCCCGAAACCGGAGGTCTCTGGGGGCAGGATGGGGGCTCAGATAGTGAAACGAGCCAGCCTGAAAAGGGGGAAGCAGTGACCCCTCAAATGGCCTCTTTTGAGGTAACCCCATCTTTGCTCTTCCTTCTATCCCAGCTCCCCATGCTGCTGCCTGCACTTAGCTGCTGATCATGCACATCCTCCTGGGGAAACGGTAACAGGGCTGTGCCCAGCTCTCGGCCTGCAGAGAGGGGTTGCTGTACTGCAGCAAAATGCTGAGGGTGGGCAGCGGTGTGCCCCTGCTGCTAATGCGCTCCTGGGCCCAGGGCCTGGGTGCAATGGGCATGGGGTGCCCCGCTCTGCAGCGATCCTCCAGCCCTGCTGGTACTGGGTCAGCCTCTGCGCTCAGCAGAGGGGCTGCTACTGCGGTCACAGCATCTTGGGTACTCAGGGTAGTGCTCCCCAGTAACAGGGCCACAGGGTTGTTAATCCTGGTTGTGCTGGGCTACAGCAGAGGGATGGTCTTTGTCCAAAACCGCTCCAGGGAGAGGATAGCATTTGCATGGAGTTTGAGCAGAGCTGTCCCCTTCATCCACGAGCATTAACTGTGCAGCCTTGTGGCAGACAAGACCAGCCCTTGGAGGCTGGTGCCCCTGCCTTCCCTTCCCACGGGGTGCAGCCAGGCACCGGCAGAGCCGTGAGCCAGAAGAGGGATGTCACAGTTCTGCTGGGCCATGGCCTGCTGCCTCTGCTCGCAGCACTCCTGCTGGGAGATGCAAGCGGCTGTCACTGGCAGCCACGCATCGTGGCACGAGAGGGCGGCAGTGAGGTCTGCTGAAGCTCCTGGGCCAGGGAAGGGGTTGCAGGCCATGGCATGGTGCTGCTGGTGGACATCAGGGCAGCAGGGATTCAGGAGTGGCAGGGTGCAGGAACATGATGCTTGTAGCCGTTGAGGGCAGGGGGCCTGTCTTTGGCCCAGGACATTTCTTCCATTGATCCCCAGTGTGAGCTCTGGATCATCCCTTGAGTCTTGTGCATTCCCTGCTCCCCCTGCCACCCCTTGGGTGGGACTAGACCAGGCTCAAGGCAGGGTCCTTGGCACAGCACACTTGGACCCAGCTGCATCGTTGTTCTCTGCACGCTCGCTGCTGGGCTGGCAGTGCAGCACTTGGGGGAAGGTGCTGCACACATGCTCCCCAGCTGCCAGGCGCTGCCTGAGCCAGGGAGGAGGCTGCCAAGCAGGGGTGGTCGGTCGTCTGGCCTCTGCTGTACATGCACGGCTGTGTCTGTCTGTCCTCTCTCTCCCTACTCTCTCCACTGTGTTAGTGGGCTCTCTGTGAGCGCATGACAGTCAAGAGGCTTGTGCTTGTGGTCATATGTTCATGCAGACCGTGTCCCCACACCTACTGCCTGCCCTACTCCCCAGACAGTCCCTGGGTCTGCCTCTCTCTGGGGCAGTGCTCCTGCTGCTTTGCTCTTGCTGTTTTCCGTAGCATGCAAAAGTGGCCCAGGGTGTGCATTAGGAATGTATGAGGTCTTACCCACTGCTGTGAGAGTGAGGTGCAGTCAGTCACCCTAGCTGAGGCTAGAGGCTTAGGGCTGGCCTCCTCTATCCCAGAGCCTACAGCAGCCCTCCCAGCTCTTTCCCAGTGCCACATTGCCTTTGGCACAGCTCAGCTCCTGCTTGTGGCTGCTCTCTGCAGCTGGGACAGCACCACCAATACCATCTATGCCATTGCTGCTGGTTCCAGGCAGGGCACTTATTGGTGCTCTGTCACTGTCTCTCTGACACCCCCCAAAACTTGTCTTGTGGTAGCTGGGCAGGATGGGTGCGTGTGGGACAAGCACAGGCTGTGGAGGGGACTGGGACTGCCACATACCTAGCTGCCCCCACCCTTTCTCCTGGCTGTGCCACCATGAATGCCTGGTAACCCCACCTGTCTCGCTCTGTGTCTCTCCAGGATCTCACCTCAACACCAAACCACTGAACTCCACACACGTTCTGACACATACCTGAGAAGAGAGGAGAGGAAAGCAGAGAATGGAGGGGAGCAGGGCTGGCTGTACATGTTTCTATAGGCTAATGGCATGATTTCTGTATGAGACATACTTACCGTCCTATTCGCATGACTGACTGACTGCAAGACGCATGAGCTACAGTACTTAAAACTGACGGAGGGGCCTCCGTCCCTGCCGCGCTGCTGCCAGGAGCCCAGAGACAGCAGCATGCACCAGGGGCATCCTCTCAGCTCCTCTGGGAGGCAAGAACTGGACTGGCAGAAAACAAGAGGGAAGGAGACTCCACCCTCATGCATTTGCGTGTGTAAATGCATCCCCACGCCCGTGCTCCAGCTGCAAGAGGGAAGCTGGGGCAGCACAGCACTGCTCACCATGGAAGGAGAGGGGCTCGACCCCCTGTTGCCCGTGTTGCCTCTGCTGGACTCACTTCTCATCCCTCTCAGTGAGTGTTGGGTTATGGGGAGGGCAGCAGTTGCCAGGGAGTGTGTCAGGTGAGGGTTGCAGGGAGCACA
Organism: Calonectris borealis; assembly: GCF_964195595.1. Taxonomy (NCBI): domain Eukaryota; kingdom Metazoa; phylum Chordata; class Aves; order Procellariiformes; family Procellariidae; genus Calonectris; species Calonectris borealis. Next base: position 4,970,439 of record NC_134338.1, on the reverse strand, counting down.
ACTGCCCTGGGCAGAGGGGCTGGTGCAGGGCTGCCCTTCCTCTCCCCAGCACATGCAACGTCTCCCACCAGGGCAGGGCTCTGGGCTGACCACTGAGCTCGTTGCTTGTGTTGAAAGTGTAAACTGTACAGCAATCAGCCTTGTGTATATGAACCAATAAATACTATGCAAACCCCTAGGGACACTCTAGCAGTATATACAAAGCACTAACAGCTCCTCTCCCAAATACCTCTTCAGGCTGCAGGACAGGCAAAACCTTTGGAGTACGTGAGCAGCTCTGGTGAAGGGAGCTGGGAGGCTATAGGAGTAAAAGGGCAGCAGACTGCCCCTGCTCTGTGCCCCTCCAGCTGAGCCTGGTCTCTTCCTGGCCTGCAGAGAGGGGCCCATAGGTACAGTCCCATGGGCCTGTCCATGGTGCAAACTCCAGTTTGTGTTGGCTCCAGCTGGGATGCTTGGGTGTAGGCCTGCGCTGAGGTGCTTGGGGCCCAGGGACAATGGGTGGTGTGACAGAGCAGGGGATGCTTGTGCCACACTCGGGGTTGTGCCTAGCTCTACTCAGCACAATATCTGCTCAGGAGATGAGCCCAGAGCTGGCAGGAGCCAGCAGCCCTGCACTACGCACCTCATGCAAGGGCTTCGCAAGGTCCCCTGGCCTCCCTGTGAGGGCACAAATGAGCACGTTGACCCCGTGGATGCTGGGGTCCCAGGACCAACCCCAGAGACATGGGGGGCTGCTCCCCCAGTGGCTGCACTTTGGCCAGGGGCTGCTCCCCCAGTGGCTGCACTTTGGCCAGGTGAAATGCCCTGCTGCAGCAGCCTGGACCAAGCAGTCACCCTGGGAGCTAGGGCAGCCCTGGGGCCAGCTGCTCTAACAGGAGAGCAGTGATGGACAGAGCTGCCCAGGTAACTCTGAAGTGTGCAGTAGGTTGAATCTGCTGCGATACTTGACCCCAGGATGGCCGGATGCAGGTAGTGGCAGTAGGTCCCATGTCCCCGACTCTGTCCTTTACCTAACCAATGTGGGGGCCTGGTCTCTGTAGCATAGTGGCGTGCGGAGCCCCTGCTCTTTCCCCTGGAGGTGGCCATGGACCTGTTTCACAGGGTCTGAGTTTGCTCTCTGTGGCCACGTGCAGAAAGAGCCTACCTCCAGCCTCAGGCTGGTGGCCCTGGCAGGGTAGCCCTGTCTCGCAGTGGGTACACATCTGCCGGGAAAGCCCCTGGCTCTCCTGCAGTCGGGAAGAAGCCTAGCTTCTTCGCTGCTAGCCTAGCAGCGAAGCAAATGACCCAGCTTAGCCTTGGAAAGCAAAGCAACCCCTTCCCCACCCCAAAGTTGAGCCATATAGGCACAGACTCACCATCCATCACCCTTGCTGTGTACAATAACCTCCCTAGACCCACTGCGACAGCTGATTCCGTAGCATCGCTGTAGAGTTGTGTGTGGGTCCTGTGCTTTGGCCTTGTATACGCCTTAGGGAATGTGCTGTGCTGCAACTGTGCCAGGCACCTGCAGTGACATTGCTTTGCGCTCAGACTGCTTGTAGGGCTGGTAGGGGGAGGCTGCACCCGACGTTGAGCCTAGGGAATGCTGCAATCTGCACACTAGAAGCTTTTTAGAAGTTTTAAAAATTACTTTTATTTCCTTTTTTTAATTGTTATGGAAACAAGCCTTTTGGATCTCCCTATCTTAGCCCCTGATGTATAGATCATTTCCCTGTACACCAGCTATCAGACTATGAATTAATAAAGAAACCAACACAGACCGTGTCTCATCTCTGCTTTTCCAAGGGTGTGGAGAAGACTGAGGCTCCGGGGTGCGTGGCCAGGTGGGGTTCCCCTCTGCCCATACCCCGTTGCCAGGAGGCAGGCAGGGGGCCGGCAGCTGTTTGTGCCCCCATTCATGGGCGAGGCCAAAGGGTGCCGAAACGTGCGCACCCCCGAGCAGGTCTCGGGGCTGATCCGGCAGCAGCCTCTCCCGGGACGGGCGGGGAAGCGGCTGCCCAGCCGGTGCCACCGGCGGCCTGTGCTGCTGCGGGGGGCGTCGGCGGGGGGAGTCTCCTGGCCGCATCGGGGGCAGCGGCGCTGCTGTGCCCCACCCGCCGAGAGCCCCGCCCGGCGCTGTTCAGCGCCCGCGGCGCCCCCGCGTCCCGGCCCGGCCCGGCCCGGCCCGCCCCATCGCGGCCCCGCGTCGCGCCGCAGCCCGGCCCGGCCCGGCCCGGCCCGGCCGCGCTGTCCAGCGTCCCCGCCGCCCCGCCCCGCCCCGCCCCGCCCCGCCCCGCCCGGCGCTGTCCAGCGCCCGCCGCGTCCCCCCGCCGCCGGCTTTCAAAGCGCAATTTGTCTGGGCCGGGCCAATCCCGGGCTGGCCCTGCGGCGCAGCCAATGGCGGCCGAGGCCGCGGAGACCCGGCCAATGGGAGCGCCACCTGCAGCCGCCCGGCCAATGGGGGCCGTGTATTCTAATGGACCTCAGCTTTATCAGAGAAATGTTGGCTCTTCCCAAGCCCAAGTTGAGGGTCCGGTGCTGGGGCCACCTCGGCGGGGTCAGCCGGGGCCGCTCACCCTGGCCCTGCCTGTGGCCGCCTGCCTGCCCAGGACGTGGCCCCCCGGCCAGCCTGCCAGGGTCCCAGGGCCACCCAGGTGCCCGCCGGCCAGGGCGGACACCAGGGCCCAGTAGCCCCTGGGCTGGTGGGGATGGGCTAGCCGTTGCACCCCTGGGGAGCCGGGCTCTGAGGGCCGCCTCGGCGCTGAAGCCATGGACACCAACCTGCCGGGCACCTTCCTGCTCAACGGTCCCTCGCTGGGCCCCTTCCCCGAGGCCAAGGCGCCCGTCTGCCAGTACTCAGTGCAGAGCTCCTTCTACAAGCTGGGCCCCCCCGGGCTTGGTGCCCAGCTGGCCGCCGGCACCCCCCACGGCATCTCCGACATCCTCAGCCGGCCTGCGGCGACACCGAACAGCAGCCTCCTCCCCGGCTACCCGCACGCGGGCGGATTTAACGGACTGAGCTCCCCGGGCGTCTATTACGGGCCCCAGGTGGGGGCCCTCCCCAAGGCCAGTGGCGAGTACCTGCCGCGGGGCCGGAGCTGCTGGGCAGAGGCGGCCCCAGACTGGCGGGGCAGCCGGCAGTGCGGTGGCCGTAAGTACAGTGGGGCCGGGGCGGGTGGGTGGCGGGTGGGTGCCACAGGCGGCAGGCACTCCACAGAGCCCCGACCCATCGGCACCGGGCAGGGACGTGGGGCAGCTGCCCAGGCCGCATCTTCTCCATCACCCTGCACGAGGCACGGCTGGTCACCCTGCAGGCTGCCCCAGGACAGTGGGAATGGCCCCAGCGCCAGAGCTGCCGGACCTCAATGTGCCGCAGAGGTTTCGGCTCAAGAGCAGGGGCAGCTCCAATGGCAGAGATTAACTCTTTGCTTAGCCCCCCAGACCAGCTACAGCTGGCAAGGACAGGCAGAGCCCACCGCCCCAGAGATCCCCCGTCCCTCTGGCAGCTTCACTGGGATCAGTGCCTGGCCCAGCTCACGGCAGAGACCGGCAGGATGGCCGGCCCCGGGCTGGCAGCGCTGCCTGCCTGGTGGAGAGCTGGCAGGGGGATTGCAGAGCATGTTGCTGCCGTGCCAGAGGGTGGGTGGGATGGGTGCACCCACTGTCCCTTGGGGAGCCCCGGGAGGCTCTGGGCCAGGGGCTGGGTGCAGCTGCTCAGCACCTGCAGCTGTGGTCCCCTTCCCCCCTCTCTAGGTGATGCTCTCGGAGCAGATGGGTCAGGCAGCTTGGCTATCCACTCCCGGCACAGCTATGAGCCGACCAGCTCTGCCTGCCTTCCCATCATGCATCCTGCAAGGTGTGGGGCATGGGAGCACAGTGTTCCCAGTGCGTGGCTCTGGGGTCATGCACTGCTGCTAACGACCCTTTCCCTCTCAGCACAACAAATTAGCGCTGTCCCTGAGCAGGAGGTGCACAGCCCGGCTCTGGCTCCGTGGGGCCTGCACAGAGGGCAGCTCAGCCCTCCTGGGATGGGGCTGAAGCCTTGAAGCCAGAATACGGTTTTAATTTGGAGGGGAGCCAGCGTGGAGGGACTCTGTGGGCACTGAGGGCTGGCGGGTGTGCTGGTGCCGTGTCCAGGAAGGGGAGAGCTGCCCAGAGCCATGCAATGCAGAGAGCCCAGGTGCTCACCCGCCTCCCTCCTCCTCTCCCGCAGCCCCTGCTCATCTGGCAGACAGCATCCACAAGAAGAAGCACACACGCCCAACCTTCACGGGGCACCAGATCTTCGCTCTGGAGAAGACTTTTGAGCAGACCAAATACCTGGCAGGTCCGGAGAGAGCACGGCTGGCCTATTCCCTTGGCATGACTGAGTCCCAGGTGAAGGTGAGTGTGGGTCCCCGCGTGGCATGGGGTGCGTGGCGTGGTGACTGCTAACCGAGCCGGTCCCGTGGGGCGGCAGGTCTGGTTCCAGAACCGACGGACCAAATGGAGGAAAAAAAGCGCCCTGGAGCCCTCCTCGTCCTCGCAGCGGGCGGGGGGCTCTGGCGGAGAGCGGGCAGCCTCTGAGACTGAGGACGACGAGTACAACAAGCCCCTGGACCCTGACTCGGATGACGAGAAGATTCGGCTGCTGCTGAGGAAGCACCGTGCGGCCTTCTCGGTGCTGGGCTTGGGCACGCACAGCGGCTGAGGGCTGGCACAGCCCACCCCTCTGGGCCATGGGGCGCCTGGCCCGGCCACCTGCTTCCTGCCAGGGGGGTGACCCCCAAGCAGATGCCCGGCTGTGGGGATGGGGCAGCTGCCGTCCCCCTCCTGGTGGCTCCTGCCCAGGGATCATGGCTCGCAGGGCTGGGAGCAGCACGCCTGTGCAGTGTCAGGCGTGGCCGTGCTGTCGGCATTGATGAAATAAAGGTCCCAGCCCCAGCCAAGTCCCAGCGCTTGCTTTGCGGGCGTGCGGTCCAGGGTGCCCTCATGAGGCTAGGCCGGAGAAGGGGCTGGGATAGCACATATGGGACAGGGTCTGTGAGCCAGGCAGGGGAAGGGGCCGTGGCTGTGGTGCTGTGTGTGGGGCAGAAAGAGTCCACAGGAGCAGGGCAGCCCTGGGGATGTTTCCCAGGGTTTTCCCCAGTTTGGGCGTGCACCGGCAGTAAGAAGTGCTGGTTCAAAAGTCACTCGTTGGGGCCTCTTGTTGGAACCTATTAGCAGCAAATAAATATCATTTATCTTAACGGTGTGAGTGAGAGCCCATTCAGCTGTCGGGGCTGCAGGATTGATGTGGCATCAATAGCCCTGGTGTGTTTGCTGCCAACCTGGTGGGCCTCCCCCCATGCTGCACCCCCGGCGGCAGGGGTTGCACACACATGCGTGTAGGTCTTGCACGCCCCCTGCTCTGGCTCCCCATGGCTCAGCCCTTGCACACCAATGGTGGGTGCCGCATAGGGCTGTCTGTCCCCATCTGCTCAGGGTGCCAAAGGGACTCCTGCTGGCACAGGCACACTGCTGGGGGCCCAGCAAGCTCGGCAGTTGTTCAGCTGAGAGCCAACTAAGTGCCAGCCAGGTGTGAGCAAACAGACCGGCTGTGTCCTGGGAGGAAATCGATAGGAGATAAGGTGCTGCCGGCCCATCATACACTGATTAGCAGCATGGCACAGGCAGGGAGGGGGTGCTGGGGGCTGCAACCCAAGCTGCCCTCCCCTTTGGCTGCAGGCAGCATCTGAGTACAGGCTGGTGGCCAAGTCCACTCCTCGGGATGGTGAAAGTCCCCAAAGCACTGGGGCTTTGCAGCAGCCCCGAGCACCAGCCTCGTGGTGGGGAGCTGTGGTGTGGGGCTGCAGACCGTCACTGTGCGACCCATCTGCCCAGGCCCCAAGGCCCACATTTCGCTTCAAGTACTCTCCAATCTATCACTTTCCACCATGTGCTGGGCTGGGGGGACTTTGCAAGGAGCCCTGATCACTCGGCAGCACTTTCCCAGGGCTTAGGGAAGACCCATCTCCCCCATAGGTCCCTGTCCAGCCCCCCAGCGAGTGTGGGGCTCATAACGCTTCCGCCTCAGCCATGCAGCCCCTCTGCTGCCTCGATGGGACAAATGCCAGGTGGCAGAGGTGACGGACCCTTCGCAAGGAGGTGGCAGGCCAGGTCCCATGGACAGCGCGGTTCACAGGGCTGGGGTGGAGGCTGCGTGCCCCATGCGCCCTACTCCCATGGCAGGTCTGGGAGAGCCACGTCACCATCCGTGGGCCGAGCCAGTGCTCAGCAGGAGCAGGCTCCGCACAGCAGGAGAAGTGCGGGGCTGCTGTTGGGATATTTTTTTGACATTTTCTAAGCTGCCCAGCGTGGCTGACAATTTTTAATGTACTAACTGCCTGGTCCAGTGAGCTGATTAATTGGTGCGGTGGAGATCAATACAAAACAGAAAATTAAAACAATTTTAAAGTGATTAAGTAGTTTAACACCTGTCTGATGCCACGTCAGGGCTGGGAGACAAATAAAGCAGGTGGCAAAGGGCCTGCTGCAGCCGGGGAGAGTGACAAATCACAGCCACAGGCTGGCTGCCCCGTGCGTCCCTGCAGCCGGACAGATCCTCCGAGCAGCGCTGCTCTGCGCAGGCCCCGGGGCAGTGGTCAGGACCACCCTCCTCTCCTGCCTGCTCTGCCCACTGCTGTTCCTGGGGTCCTACTTCCCACGCAGACGGCACTGGCCACTTGCTGCTGCAGCTTGCTGCAGCAGAGCAGTCCCCCGCCAGCACTGGGGTCTCGACAGGGCACGCAGAGCCTGGCCAACGGCGAGCACCAGCTCTGCCCTCCCCAAACCCGCCTTGTGCCCCGTGGCTGGAGCCTGCCAGGGACTGGGCAGCCCTGGGGCATGCAGGCTCCTGCCAAGTGCGCGGCAGAGCGTGGGGCCAGCTGCTCCGGGGGCGTGTGGGGTGCGAGTGCAGGCAGGGCAGCCTGGCAGGCAGATGGATAGCAGCTCCGCTTCAATTCTGCATCCCTTTTCTCCCAGACAAACCCCGTCGGATTTTCATAAATCAAAGCACCACACTGTTTAATAAAAATTTATTGACTTACAAGTGATTATTTATCAAAAGGCCATTAATAGCAGCTCCGGGAATGATGTGCTACTGGGTGGTGCGGGGAGACTAATAGCAAATCAATGCCAGCATCCGGGCAGAATGCATATGAGGGCCCCCGGCCCCAGTGGGCTGCATGGCTGCTGCAGCAAGAGCCAGCAGCCCCTACCCCGTGGGCCGCCCAGCGCTCCCCCCGATTATTTATTGCTTACAAATGAAATGATCGATACTTTTAATCTAGAGCTAAATTTATTAACTTTCCCATCGGAGAGAGACATATTGACTGGGGGTATGGGGAGGGGGAGCCGAGGAAAGATGGATGTGTGCCTCCTAACCTGTCCAGCCAGCTCCCTGCCTGCTGCAGAGCATCCTGGCAGCAGCGGGGCTGCCGGGGATGGTCCCCCAGCACGGCAGGGCGGTTGGAGGTCCCTCAGAGCTGGGGAGGCAGGGGAAGGCTCCTGCACATCACCACAGCATCTGTGACAGGGGCCGGCGGGAGCAAGCTGTGGGCAGAAGACTTGTGGGCACCTGCAGCCAGGTCCGAGCAGCCTGGGGTGCTGCTGCAGGCACCAGAGTGTGCGTGAGGCCTGGCCTGGGGAGAGCCCCTGCCCAAGCTTGCAGGGGCTGTGGAGCAGTGTTTGCATGGCCTGAAGTCAATGCCCGTACCTGGCCAGAGACGAGAGCTCTGGGTGCCCAGCCCTGGCTGACAGGAATGGTGTGGGTGATGCTGGGGCATGCTGCTGGCTGGGGAAAGGCAAAGGAGAGCCTGGAGCCCCTGCCCAGGGACAGGCAGGCAGGCAGCGATGCCCACGTCTCCAGCCCAGTGCCATGTCCCCTGGGTGCAGCTCAGCACAGGGAGAAGGTGGTCCCACAGGACCCAATGAGCGCGGCACTGCCTGGGCACACCACAGCTCTCTGGGGCTGAGGCACCCTCCAGAGCCGGCCAGACCTTGGCACGGCATGGGGGGCTTAGTCCAAACAGCCCCCTGAGCAAGGAAAAAGCTTTGTAAGCCTTGGGGCCAGATCAGCAAAACTGGAGCTGGATGAGGCCGTCATCCCCGGCTAGAGGCTGCCAGGGCTGCCATGGAGGTCAGCAATAGCTTTTTGGGTAAGCATGTGACTCAAGCAGGAGCTGGAGCAAATACAGCTCGTAAAATGTTATGATTAAATGGTATAGGCAAGTACTACAGGGTAACACACACCTGCTTGGTAAGTGAAGCTTAACGATGCTACATGTTAACTCCCATAAGGCAGCTGCTATACCCAGCATTTCTTATACAACTTGAAGATGATGGTCAAAAACTCTGCATAAATGTAACAACTGCCAAGGAGGTAAGGGTTGCACTTTTCTTTTCTTTCCTTTTTTTTTTTTTTTTTTTTTTTGAGTAGCAAAGCAACAGCTCCATTGGTTAACAGACATGGATGGAGAATTGGTGAACTGGTGTTAGGAGCTGTACATAGTAAGTTGGGTAGAATAAGTAAACCAAAATGCTGGTGAATAGACCCTTAATGCCATAATAAACTCCTAATGAAGGGTTAGGTCCTAGCCTGGGTAACTGAGATACCTATTAGTAATAAGCAGTTGTTTTGTCTTCTATTGGTAGCACAGGAGCGTAAGCAATACACTTCAATCCTGTAGATGTCGTTAACTATCTCCCACTTGGCTTCAGCTTCTTTTGTTTTGTTCTTAGGTGGAATGGAAAAGATAGCAGGCTTTGCTTCTTTTTCTTTTTTTTCCCCCTAGATTAATTGCTACAGCTGAAGTTGAGCAGAAAAGAAGAAAAAGAAATAGGGGTAACAGTGAAAAGCATGGCGCCAATAAGGGTGTCTCCATCACCAAACAAGAACAGCCTGGTTTCTCTTGGTGAGGCTGGATGTTAATGGTGATCATATGTAACAGATCACTGATAATTGAATGAAATGTTTGTGTAGGTAATGTGTCTCTGTGTGTATATTTATAAAGGATCACATTTTGAGAACTACACAAAGCAAAGGTAAATCAATTCAGTATAGAAATATTTCCCATAACTGTACGTTAACAGATCATATGCTATTAAGTGTAGCTTTACATCACTGTGAATAAGGAAGACTGTCCCCTCTCAGGTATTGTACTGGGAACAGTTTAGTTTATTTGTGCATAAGTTGATGGTCCTGGGGTAGGTGCAAAATAGCAGACCGTGGAAAATGGGGTTCCTCAACTACGAAGATAAGTTGTGCATACCCTGCTTGCGCATTGTCTCGCGCAGGTAAAGACGACCTAACTGACCCAAAAGAAGGGTTTTGAAGCCACTAACAATGTGAAGCAGGGAGACTGCACAGAACTGAGTAATGTAAGTGAGGTGTTGTGCATTACGTCTCTTGGGAAACATAAGGGGAGTTTCTGGACTTTCTTTCTCTGCATTGCTTTCTTTTCTCCATCTCTGTTGATATAATGGCGTTTTACCCAAATAAAAACAAGCAGGAAGTAAACTATCTCGAATCCATGTTGGTAGCTAGTGCAGGGATATTCAAATTTAAGGACGCTTACACAGAATAGCTGTCCTGACCTGGGGGGGTCACAGATGCCCTCCCCCAACAAACAACATTTGGGGTACAAAGGAGGCACTTAAGTGTTGCCTTCTCTAGCGTTGTAGAAAATGCAAGCAGGCTTCCGCAGGTAGCAGCGAAACAGCATCTGCTTATAAGAGCAGGCAGAGGACCCAATGAAAGTGCTAAAGTTTGTAGGCACGTAAGGAAAATTGGAAAGTACATGGGATGAATGCTCAAATGCAAGTTGTTTTACTGAATAATATACTTGCAGAGCTGAAAGGGAAAGGTGTACCACCTCCAGCACAAGATTTCAGCTTCCTTGCAACAAGCTGAGATTATGTATGTGCACATTGGTGCATAACAAGATCAAATCCCACCGTTTCCCTCAGGAGACATTTGAAAGGGGATCTCCTACCCCAGCCATGGAGTCTCAGACTCTCCCACCCACCCTGGACTCCCACCATAGCACATAAGGATTCCTCAAGAGCCCCACCTGCCACACCAGTGATAATTGCCTGGCAACCTCTAGTTCCAGGGGACAGAGGGAGGCTTCCAAGGAGGATGATCCTCCATTCAGATGCTGGAGAAGCAATGGTCTGGATCAGGCTATGACAGGAGGGTGGCGAAAGGGAAAGGAAAGGTTTCTTCTTGTGGAAGTAAAGCTGGAAATGGCCTGAGAGACCACATACTGCTCCTAAGGGCTTTATGGTGCAGACGTGAGAGGCACAGGCTCATGAAGACTCCCTTGGTTGTCAAGGCAGCTAATTTCAGTGCAGCTCACCAGTTTCTGTGCCGTGGGAGACTTGTGACTGACACACATGCACATCAACACACCAGTCCTCCCCCTGGGCCTGTAACACCATATGGAAGCATATGACACCATAAGTGTTTCATTTAATATTACCCCTGCAAGGGGCTTCACTGTAACAGTAAGAAGAAGGCATCTTTGCCAAGAGCTGCCCAGGGCCTAAAGACTCTAGGCAGTAATAGTGCCTCTGGGAAAGAACAGCCAGAGGATGAGCGAGCAAGTCCAAGCAACCCTGGAGTAGCCAAAGTCCAAAGATCCAGAGCTGCTTCAGACAAACCCTGGCTCATGCTGGAGGCAGAGGGCTCTGGCCAGGCCCAGTAACAGCGCTGGAGGCAGAGAGCTCAGGAGCGGCTCCGGTCTTCGTGGTTGCCTACAATCATTTTGCTGTAGAGTTTCTGTTGCTCCTCCTTGAATGTGTCTTTCACCTTCTCCCTCTTCAGTCCTCCATCCCTGGGGAGAGAGTCATATCATCAGAGGAGCTACAGGCGTGCACTCTCTGAAACTTCAGCTGGGGCTGCTCAGAGCTCCCGCAACAGCCGGACAGCTACACTTGTACATTATGTTGCCAGGGCACACTGCCGACCAACTGTCCCCAAGGGGAGTTACTTTCACAGCTTGCTCTGCCAGGAGCTGCACCCATGACCCCACACTGTGCTCAACATGGCAGCTCTGTCAGAAGTGTGAGCTGCTCTGATACCATACAGTAGACTGCCTGTAGAGTCCCTCTGCCTCCCAGGCTCTGAAGATCTCAGTGCCTGAAAAAGGAAGTTCCCAAGCTCAACCCACTTTGCTGAGCAGCATCAAGTCAGAACCAGGGCATCCCAGTGCAAGCTGGAATCACAGAATGAAGCCCTGGTGCCCAACGCACACAGCAGAAGCAAAGACTTTGGTCCCTGCTACAGAAGAGTAATTTTGGAGGTCACAGGCAAGATGTATCTCCATTTCTCCATAGGCCTACTCTGCCCAACACAAGACACAAACTTAACTCTACAGCCCACAAGCACACACCAGGACCCAGGAACAAGGAACCCGGGCACCAGGAAGAGAGAAACCTGCCTGGACTCACCAGAGCAGATCCACAAGACCCCCCTGCCTGGCAATGGCTGACTTCACTCGATTGGCAAACTGGACAGCGTCCTCTTCGGGCTGTGGCAAAATAACACTGTTCAGCAGGAGCAAAGGGCCAAACAGGTAGCAGGTCAGATAGGCCAGGTTCAACTTACTTACCTGCCTGGTCATTGGGGGTAAGTACCAGACACTGCAGACAATGGCCCAGCTGGTCATCATCCTAAGGAGGTAGGTTACCATGCCATACTTGCTGCTGTTCCAAAAGGCATCTCCAAACTGCGGGTCATACTAGAGGCAGAAGACCTCATGAAAGTCAGGCAGTGGTTGCAGCCTTCCTGAGGCTCCAAGTTCCACCCCAAGCCCAGCTACAGGCCAGCCCTCCCAGAGCACTACATGGAGCGACCTCAGCTTGCCCACGCCCCCAGACCAGGCTGTTGACCCAGCAGTGCCAAGACTGGGCTGCCAAGACTGAACTCTCACGCAGAGAGCTACTTGTGCTGTCAGAATGTTTGCCTTCTCATACCTTGATGGCTACAGGATAAACCGTGGCTCCAATTTCAAAGCTCCCCTTTTTGAACATCATCACAGATGTGTTGTTGATGCAGGTTCCTGTAAGAGGCAAGCACAGTCTTCTCAACTTCCCTTTGCACATCAGTTCAGAAGTCTAAGCTATACACCTAATGGCTAGGCCACAGGCACCCAGCAACTGCCCCCTAACACTCACTCCAAACCCTGTTCTCTGCGCAAAGGATGTGTCACTGGGACATCTTATATCTGACCTCCACATTCTGGGTTCAGTCAGCTCTAAAGATGCCATGTCCCGTTTGTCTCAGTGAAGGGTCTCAAGGCCCTTGGCTGCATAAGGGAAGGAACAGAGATGTGGTGCTGTCCCAGTGTGCCCTCTCCACCAGGTGCTTGTCTGGCCTTGCTCCACAACTCACCTTCCGGAAAGATAAGAATAGGCAGTTTGCTCTTGTCCTGGACATGTTCTGTGAGCCTAAACACAAGAGTGTCACCAATTAGCACAGGGCACAGAAACTATCACTAGCAATCCACACAGCATACAGTCCTTATCCTGCAGTCACTGGGGACTATCTGGGTGCCAGCAACAGTGACACAGTCTCCCAACACCCACGAGGCAAGGCAGCGTCCTCACCCAAGGGAAGTGGGCAGCCCCCACCCTTTTCCCAGCCTCCAGTCCTCCCCCTGCAGCTAGCAACTGTCACACCTTTTGGCGACGAGGTGACGATCTTTGACCTCAGAGCGTTCAAACCAGACGTGGGGGCAAGCTTTCACCATGGCTCTCTGTATCACACCCATGAGCCCTCCATGGATCTGACCCACCTGAACAGGGCAAGAAGACACAAATTACACCACCTGTGGGCACATGGAAGGCCAAGGCAGCTCCTAGCTTCACAGCCAAGCTGAGGTTCATCCTTCTACCCCCGCCCTGGAAAGGCTGAGGGGAAAAGTCCCAGGTTCTGACCGAATGGACAGATGTAGCAAGCCCCAAGCGCTTTCCACATTGCAGGAGGTCCAGCTGGAGAAGTGCTTTGCTCTGCCATGGATAGCAAAGCCCAGAGCTCTACTTGCAAAGCAGTGCCCAGAGACCCCTGGTGCTCTGAGTCCCAGGCCAAGCTTGCTGGAAAGCCACGCACAACAGGGTATCTGTGCACAGGGCCTGAGAGTGCCCTGCAACATCATGCAGAGAAAAGTAGTTCTGCATGCTCAAAAGCCTCTTGCTGCCTACTCCTCCTCCCATGCAATATGCTTGCTGCTCCCACCACCCATGAGGCCAGGCCCTGACAGGCAGAGCTGGGGCTGGGGGCTGGGGCTGGGGTGCAGACCTTACCATCGCGTAGTAGCCATCACTGGCCAAGATGATCACATCAATGGGAGATGTGTGATTGGCCACGCAGATGCCTCCATTTCGGGGTCTGTTTTCTCTAAATGCAAAACAAAGATACAGATGAGGACAGAGGAACAAAGCGTGAGGCCTGCAAGAGGCACGGCATGGAGCAGCTAGTGAGAAAAGACACCCTGCAGCAGACAGTGCCTCCTTACCGGTCGTGGTAGGTGATGATGGCTGTGAGGGCACGCACACAGATCCGATAACACATCAGGTGGACATGCTTGCTCAGGAACTCCTTGCACCTGCAGCCCAGGACAGAGACCATCACCCCCCAGTTCTACAATCTCCCCTGTAACAGTGTCACTCAGCCCGGCTGCCCCCGGCCATGAGATCCAACCGAGACTTCACATCTCTCCCATAGAAACACATCCCGTCCTGGGTTTTGCCGTCAGCTTATGACCACTGATTCTTAGCTGATGAGAATCAAACTTTGGCCTTGGTTCTTTCATGTTCTTATTCCTTTCAGAGCCCAGGGCTGAGCGCTCTGCCACAGGCTTAGTGCTCCCATCTAAGCCCTTTGTTTAAAATTACAGGGTGTCTGTTCCTGAGAGGATGCCAGGACCACCTGCCTTGTCTGCAGTAGGCAGAACAGACAGGCCTTGCAGGAAAACTTCAGGATTATCAGGTCTCAAACTGCACAGGGAGCTCCCCATCCCCTCTTCCCTCAAAGACGAACTCACCTTCCATTTGGCAAATATCCCACCACTGTAGTACCAGTCACCAACAAGCTGATGCCAGTAAACGCCAGGGCTATCCTGCAGAAAGAGGGAAGCTACACGCTAGCAAAACCAGGCCACAGGCCCTACTCATCAAGCAGCCTGTCTCTCCTGATCATGTCGAACAGGGTCCGTGGAGCTTGGAGACCAGTTGCACTTGCTGCAGTGGGAACAGGCCATCAGCACCATCTTGGCAGGCAGGTCCCGCAGCAGCACTCACCTGAGGGGCAAAAGGAAGCAGTAGCGGATGAGCACACCCAGTCCCCAGAGTACAGTGAGGCGCAGGCTGATATACTGGAAGTTGTAGTTGGTCCTGCTGAGCAGGTTCCAGGACTCCAGCTCTTCAGCTGAGAACCTCTTGGTCACTTCATCGTCCATGATGGTCTCGATGCCTTTGCGGCAGAAATAGAAGATATCTGAGAGCTCAAACTCAGGGGTGTCCAGGGCTTTGCCGCTGCCACTCCGGCGGATCTCCTTGATCTCCTCTTCCAGTGACGTTGGCTCCTTTGCAATGATACCTGCAACATGCAGCAGGCAGCTCTGAGCAAAGTGCACCTGCCCACTCAAAGAGAGCTGAGAACCAGGGCCCTTATTTGCCTGCCCTTCACAGGGACCCCTTCCTTTCTCCAGTCCAGACAGGCATAAACCAATCCTCCCAACTATCTAGAAATGAAGCACTCCCTGGGTGCTTCCCTCCCCCCCTTCCTCATGAAATGGACCTCTTCATATCTCCCTCCAATCCATCTACATGGAAAGGGCTTCTCAGCATACCTCAGCTGCTCAGAGACACCACATTTACCCCATCTCCCATAAAGAATTTTAAACGTCATATGTACCCATGCAGGGCAGGATCTTACCATTGACATAGGGCTTGTATAATGGATGGTTCTTCTCCTTGGCACCACGCTCTATCCTCAGTGTTGCCCACTGCAAGAGACACACATGACAAGCAAGATTCGCAAGGCCTGTAGCTCCACTTCATACTACCCCCGTTTTACAGTCGACTTTCAGGGAAGACCATGGTTAAGGGGAAAAGATGGGGCTAAAGCAGAAGGCTTCTATACAGAACTGGAAGAGCGATGAAACAAATGAACCGAGGTGTAAGCAGCGACTGGCCTGGGAGGAACATTTTTACAGCAGAGATCTGCCTGCAATGGGACAAGAGGACTGATGGGGAGGTGACTAGCACAGGCATAGGACAGCCATGATATGCACCCACTGTGTGCCACTCTGCACAGCAGAGCCCCAGTGGGAAGCAGGGAGTGCCAGAGGGAAGAAGAGTGCTCAGTGCTGAGATGGCACATCAAGATTTTCTGCAGCCTCCGTGTCCTGTAGGCTCTGTTGCACCTGGCCTGTGGTTGCCACTGCACAGCCTCTGGGCGGACCGTGCATCCTGCTGGGGTGGTCCGCATCACAGCACAGGAAGCCGATCATGGGACCGGTGCTATTTTTCAACCCTCATTTCTTCCAAGCTCAAAGCAGAGACTGTGTTTTCAGGCTGCTGCTAAAAACATCAGGCAGATGATGGGATGGGATCCTTCCCTCCCCGATTCAGCTAACAGCTGCTGCTGCTTCTCAGCTCACCAGTCAGTCCAAACCAGCAGCAGCAAGCACCCTCAGACAGCTCTCTGACAGCTAGCTGCCAAATCCCATGCCCAGACTACCTGTTATCCACAGAAATCTCCCTCAGCTAATTCTCAAGGGCACCAACAAAAACTGCAGGCTGGATCTCTGGCCAGTCTTCCTGCCTGCCCTCCAAGGAACCCTCTCACCCTCACACTCTTGTTAGGAGAACACGCTTCTGAAGGAGGACTCGTACAATGTGCTTATTGCTCCAGGCCAGCTGCTCCATCAGGGATCTGTGAAGAAGGGGAAGCCGCTGGGAGCTCCTGGCATCCCAGTCTCAGCCCATGCCAGCATCAGATGAGGAGACAGCGATGTGGGAATGCTAATTGCATATGGAGTGTCTGGCTCATCTAGCAGCCTCCTCTGCTAGCAGAAGGAACTGCAGGATTGCAGAAGATTGTCTAGACACTGCCACCCCAGGAGAAGTCAGAAGAGGAGCTTTGACCCAGCAGGAGCTGGGCAGCCTATGGAGAAGGCATTCCTCGCAAGCCCAGCATGTCTCTACCCTGACTGCAGTAGCAGAAAACCCAGACTGCCACCTGGGAAGCACCAGGCAGGTCTCCCTCAACCAACAGAGATGTGCAGCCACCACCCCAGGCCCCGCAGCTCTGGCTGGGTCCCACGGGTTGCCAGACTCGAGTGCTGCCCCTCCAGGCTAGGTTTGCAACACTGGCTTCTAGAGCTGGGAAAATCTTTCGGGCAAATAACGCTCCCCAAAATACAATTCTGAATGACCAAACCTAGTGAGTTAAATTTCCACCAAATCTGTGAGCAGTTCTGCCAGAGTGCTCCTCTCTCTCACCGGAAAGATTCTTTGATAAAAGCTGAAATAGACTTCAAAGTCTTTTCAGAAAAATAGTTTCGAAATTAAACACCAAAATAGGTGTTGAGATTAAACGTTCCTGAATTGGAGAAAGAAAAAAAGAAAAATCCCAAGGTGAAAAGTTCCATTTCAGATAAACCAAACTTCTTATTAATTTTTTCTCCCAGTTCAGTCACTAAATTTGAAGTCAGGTCTTCAGACGTCTGTGTTAACGAAGCACCTCACAAAGCCCAGGGTCTTCCCATTCACAACTCGGGCTTTTGGGAGGACTCAAGAGTTTAAAGAGCTGAACATTGCAAGCTCCAGGGCTGCCTTCCCAAGCCAGCCAGTACAGAGATACTCCTGGGGAAGATCAGTCCTGTTTAAACAGCTGAACCATAAATCCTTTAGCAGCTTGAATGCCACATTTAAGAGCCTACAACCTCCCTATCAAGCACAGGGCACCCCTCTTCCTTTTGCTTGGGTTGCCAGGGTAGGGTCGTGTAGGCTTTATCTACTAGGAGTTTGGTAAAAATTCTGGTCTCACCAGGGACTTGCTTCAAGGAGAGGCATTGGCCGTGAGACAGCCCATAAAATTAGTCTGCCAAAGGCAGGCAAGGGAACAGCATGACCCCAAGCTGGAAAATTCCACTTGGCCTCTCTGTGCCAAGAGGGTCATTAAGGGCTGCTGATCGTCCTCAGAGGCTGCAGGTCCAGACATGGCTGCTGGGCTCAGCAGATAAGCAGGTGGCACTCGGGGACAGAAGGGTGTTGAGAGCTCTGGGTTCTGGCCACAGACCACTCGGGGCTTGCAGTACAGAAAGTCCTGCCTTACCTCCTGCTTTTGCTTCATCCAAACATGTGCTGGAGAGGAGCAGCCTGCTGACTGCTGCCTTGTCCCTCCCCATCACACCCTACACCCCTTCTGGCTTCTTTCCACATCGAACTGTAACAGCACTCTGCCTTGTCTGGGACATTAACCCATCCAAGCACACAGCTTCTCTCAGCACATCTACAGATCCTACTGTACTATTGCATACTTACAGGCTACACTATCCTACTACTTTACTTGAAGACTTACTGGATTAATTACAGGGAGAAAACAGCCCATGAACAAAGGTCTAGTAAACTGCATTTGGCTGAAATGACCCAAACGGGTCATCTGGCACCAGCACATGTCACCAACAAACCCACATCCCACCCCAGTCATCTGCAATGCTCTGCTGAGGGGCAAAAGCCTCTCTTCCTAGCACGACCATGCTTGACAAGATCCCTGTAAACACACAGAAAATTCCAAAAACATGACTTACCTGAAAAATCTTTAATAATGTTTTCATGTAAACCTTGCGGATGCCAAAGGAGACTCCAAAAATTGCTGGCACAATGATGAAAACCAGAAGCAGAGTGAAGAGGACAGTTATGGAAATCCCCAAGAGATTAACAACCAGGCTGTCAAAGGGGAGCAGGAGGAACATGGTGAAGGGCCCAGGCAAGGCTGGTGCCCTGCAGCCAGACAGAAAGGCTGCCCGCAGCAATTAACCAGTCCTCCTGTTATTCGGCCACAGTCTCACACATGCACTGAGTCCACAGCCTGCTCACAGACCCCATTCCAAAGTTCACATCCTTTTTGGGCTCTGTGAGAGAGGGAACGCAACAGGATCAGGGAGAGCAGTTGGGAAAACAAGCAAACAGTCTGCCAGGAGCCCAGGTGAGTTCAGACAGTGTGGGCTGAGGAGCTCAAAGAAGACGGAACACGCACACAGGCTCCTCCATGGGTGTGCAGTGGGCACCGCAGTGACACAACTGCGTGAATGGATATCCTCCCAAGGCGCCGCTGAGCAAGTCCTGCTGCGGGGCAGCTTGTGAAGAAGCTGGCAGCAGAATCCCCTTCTGGCTGCTGAGAGCATGCAGAGTCTCTTCACAGGGACAAGGTGGAGTCCATCCCTGAGCCTGCATTGGAGGAGATAGAGGGAGTTGGCACTTGCAGGAGCCTACCGTATGTGGAGCTATTATTGTTCTTTCCGTGAGGACACAGGCACTAACGCAGATCCTTGCATGACGGCTGGAACAACTTTAATTCCAGAAGTTGCTGGCATCCACTCACGCTGACGGGTCGTTACAGACACGAATGAAGCCTGCGTCCCTGGAAAGCTCTTCAAACAGTGAGTTGGCTTCTTGGCAGACGAGGCACTCACATGCCACCAGCACTAGAGGAGGAAAAAGAAACCGAAGTCAGGCAAGTCACGCAGCTCGGAGAGACATCGACTCAGAGAGGGTGGCAGGATGCCAGGGACAGTGGGCTCTGAAACCTGGAAGGCAGTGCTTGGGCTGAGGTCACATCACTCAGAGCAGCTCCTAAGACACAGCAGACTCGGACTGGCATTCCAGCTACTGCCTGGCACTGTCACAGACTTGGGAATCACCCCCTGCTGCCACTTGTCCTGTATTTTCATACCATTCACACCTCAGGTTGAGCAGACTCGTCCAGAACCACGCCTAGAACACAGGACGCTGCAATCAGGTCCCAAGTACAGGAAAGGAGCCAATGGAGTGACAGAAAACCTTTCCTCGTGACAAAGATCTTATCGCCTCTCTCATTTCAGAGGCATCCGAGAGCACTGAGCCAGCCAGGTACCCAGATTCCTGGGAAGGAATCACTTCCTCTACTCCTGTACACACATCTCGCCCCCGGTCACACAGGGCAGCTTCACAGGACAGGAAGTTAGCCCAAGGGGAGAATTATTGCTGATGATTAGCCAAAGTGGAACTTGTGGGGCACGGGGACCAGTCAAAGGTCAAACACCCGGCACTACAGCCCTTCTGGGGGAGGATGCCCTGCGCTGCATGGGTATGCACAAGGCCAATGGAGGCTAGTAAAAAGAGACGAGTCTGCTCGGGGGAGACTTCCCTCCGGATACTACCTTCACTGGCTACGGAGTGTCAACCCGAGGATGGGATTTAACAGGTACCTGACAAGCACACAGGAACAGAGCAGAGTCTGGGAAGATCCTCTTGCTGCCCTGTACAGTGTGTTCCAGCTGCTGGCTTAGCACAGTAATGCTAAGAATATTGTTACTGCTTCAAAGGAACATGCACGCCTGCGTAAACCATGTCCTGGGAGAGGCAGCTCTACAGCCACGCGTGTAACTGCCCATTACACCAGAGCTGTCACCCGTCTGAACCAGGACTTGTGCTGGCAAACTGGTCAGACCGGCCTTCTGAGCTGGCAGCCGCTGCCCTAAGAGGGGTCAGTTACTGCATTCCTTCACTGTGTCACCCAGTTGCGGCCCGTCAGGGCAGGCCACGCACCAGGCAGCATGCACGGCCAGCAGCCACGTGTGATGAACCCCGGGCAAGCGCAGGCAGCCCTGCCTGCTGGCTACAACCTCTGGGGCTCACGCCAGGACGACGCTGCTGACGCCCCCGGGCTGGCAGGACGCCTGTCCGGCCCCACCGCTCTGACGCCCCGGGGCAGAGGCAGAACCCGGCTGCCGGCGCCGCGGCCCAGCGGGCACAGCGATCGCATTCCGCGCCGGCTGCCTCCGGGCTGCAGCTTCAGATTCAGCACCCGGCGGCGGCGGGTGAACCCCTTCCACGCGAACCGCAGATCCGCCCAGCAGCGCTCCCAGGGCCGGGCGCGGCTGCAGCGAGGCCGGCGGCAGCGGCGAGCGTCGTTCCCAGCTTCATTCACCGGGACATGGCCCACGAGCGCAGCGAACCGGGGCAGGGCCGGCGACCTTCGGCCTCGGCGTGTGCCCGCCGGCAGCCCGCGGCCCGCCGTGCCGGGGAGGCGCCCCGGCGCGCCGGGCGGGGACGGCTGGCTCGGCCCCGGGCCGAGCGGCGGGGACCGGGCTGTGGCACCAGGGGCGGGGGCGCTGCGGCGCAGCCGCGCGCCGGGCCGGGCCACATCCGGCGCGGGGGGGCGCTGCGGCGCGGCCCGCACCACGGCGGGGAGGCCGCGCTCCCCGAGGCGGGCGCCGGCTAACGGTCCGCGGCCGGGCCGGGCCCTGCCCGGGCGCCCCGACCCCGCCGGGCGCAGCGGGGGGCGGTGGCCCCAGGCCCGTGCGGGGAGGCGGGGAGGAGGAGGGCGCCGCGCCGCGCCGGGCCGGTCACGCACTCACCTGCCGCCACTGCCGCCGGGCCCCGGCTCCGCCCCCGCCACGTGCCGTGCGCGCTTCCGCCCCGCGCTGCGTGCGCTGACGTCAGCACGCCGCCCGCGGGGCCGCGCCCGCAGGAGCGCACGGCGGCCTCGCGCTGCCGGCAGAGGGCGCCCTGTGAGCAGAGGCAGGAGCCGCCAGCCGCCGCCGCCTCATCGCTGCCCGTACAGCGACGACCGCCGGCGCCCCCGGCCCCGCCCCGCGCCCCCGCTCAGGCAGAGGCTTTATTAACTCGTCGTTACAGCAGCAACGACCGCGGACGCCCCCCCCGCCCCCGTAGCGCAGGCAGAGGCAGGACTCACGAAGCGCCGTCGCTTTATTAACTCCCCGTTACAGCAGCAACGACCACAGGCGCCCCCCGCCCCCCGCCGCGCCCGGTCTCCCCCGCGGTGAGCCCTCCTCGGGACCGCGGCTCGGGAAGCGCCCGCAGCGGGAGGCCGGCAGGGCAGCGCTGGCGGCTGCTGCCACGCCGCTGTCGCAGCGCGGGAGCGCGAGCTCTGCGGAGGCCCCCCCGCCCCGCGCGGGTGCGCGCCTCCTCCCCAGCAGCTCTGCACAAGGCACTTGGGCAGCACCAGGACACCCGCAGCTTGTGTGGCTGGCTCCCACCCGAAGCGGCCGACAGATGTGGACGCGGCCCACGGGCCACAGCTGTTCCGTTGTTGCTCCCCTTCTCTTGCAATAGTGTTGCCTCGAGAACCTACAGGCAGGAGTCACACCAAGCAGCAGCTTCCAGGAGCCAGCAGTGAAGAAGCTTCCACGGAGACCGGCAGCTGCTTGTACAGCAGCAGGCCAGACACACAGAGGAGCTGACAAAACTGTGAGCAGCGTCTTTTGCAGCTGACCACTCCCCAAAGACCCTTGTGCCACAGTCAGGACATGGCAGGGACCTACACCTCTCCACACACTGCTCTCCTACCAGTAAGGAGCCTGGGTCTCTGAGCGCCGCCATGTCTGTAGGTGAGAAAGGACCAGGGTGGCAGCTCGAGAGGTGCCAAGGTGCTCCCAGGCCCCGCTGGCACGCCTCACAGCATGGGGGGGAGGGCAGATCATGCCCACGTGGCAGATCTTGTAGTTCCTCCCGTGGTTGTTGTCCCAGTGGGTCTTCTGTCCGCACTGGAAGGAGATGCAGAACTCTGTGGCCCTGCGGGAAACAGACGGCTTGGGCAGAGCAAGCTCAAAAGAGAAGGTGTCTGTGTCCGACGAGCCATATGTGCTATGCATGTACTGGCAAGCGATGTCCCGGAAGCTCTTCCAGCCATCGAAGGTGATGCGGACCATCACTTTCTTCTCATACTCGATGTTTCTGACCTTCACTGTCCCTGACAGGGTACGGTCCTGGATCAGACAGTTCTCCAGACAGACATGGTTGCTGTGTAGGCGGCTGCGGAAAGTCATGTAGTCCGCAGAGGGCTGTGGGAAGTCCAGCACATACCTGCACACTTCCGGGCATGAGTCCCGCAGTCTAGGTCGGAAGCAGGCAAGGTCAGACAGGGCGTGCTGCAAGTCACAGAGGTCCTCCTCAATCTTTGAGAAGAAGCGGACAGCCGTCAGCGAGAGCCCCTTCATGTCAGCAAAGACGACTCTCTTCTTCTTCTGGCCCTTGGAGCTCTTGGTGCTATCTCGCCGCTCGGGCTCAGGTTCTGCGCTCAGCTTCTGGTTGAGACAGGACCGGAGGGGTTTGCGCCCCCGGTTGCCCCGCAGCTCCTCATAGGAGTTCAGCAGCTTGCGGATGGGGGGCGAGTGGCTCAGGCAGAGCCGCATGGCCAGGTCCACGGGCATGGCTGGGGGGGCGATAGCCCTTGCGCTATACACCTGGAAAAGCCTAGAGGCGAAGGGGGGGGTCAGGCGGCGTACCCCCGACTGCCGGGCCTCTGGCTCCGGCCAGTGGCCCCCCTCCCCTCTGTCCGCCCCCGCCCCGCGCTCACTCGCCGCAGCTCATCGCGTCCCACCCGCTCCGGTCCCGCCGCCGGCGGCTCCGCGCTGTCAATGGAGCCGTGGGAGCGCCAGCGGCCGGGGCACCCCGCGGCCGCGGCGGCAGCCAATCAGCGCCGGAGACACGCCCGGGAGCGGCCAATAGGGGCTCGGGGCTGCCCCGCCCCGCCGGGCTGAGCACACGCCCCTGGGTCTCCCCCGGCCACCCCCGCCCCGTTTGCTCCCGCCGCAGCCGGCCTCTGCCCGCCAGCCCCGCACCTCCCCGGACAGCGGGGGGGGGAGGGGGGGCGGCGCTGCCCCCCATGCTGTGCCGCAAAGGAGCCCTCTTGAGCGAGGCCCATTAACGGGGCCGGGCCGGGCCGGCAAAGCCCGCGAGGGAAGGGGGCACAGACACCGAGCCAGCCCAGCGACGCGGGACCATTCTCTCCCTGCCGGGTAACGCTCCTGGCTGCGGCTTTCTCCTCGGGAGCCCAGCTTCCCGCTGCCGAGCTCAGCTATGAAGCGGGCTAACAGGAGGAGCAGCACAGAAAAAGCCCCTAATGCCAGAAAAACACGGGTGCTTCTAGAAGATGAACGTTTACTGAACTACCAACGCCCAGAGGAAGCTACAGGAAGGAGAGGAACGTGTTCCTCTCACGTTGTCTTTAGCGGTGCAAGGTTTGAACTGGTTTTATGCATCCCTTTTCAGGTGCTTGTTCAAAACCAGCTATTTCCAGGGTGTTTAAGCGCAAAGAAAATCCCAGGCTCTAGACTCATCCTCTATCAAAAGTGAATCTAACTCAAGTTTCTTACCGCAGTTCCTTGCCCTGAAAAAGAAATTCACTCACACCTGAGCAGGCAAGAGACACTGTGGTGTGCCTGACATTTATATTCAAAATCACCTTCACTGTTTAGCTCGCATGTGACTCCCTGACAGAAAAGACTGTCACCTAAATCAGATCACCCCTGCCCTGTACTACCTGCTAATCTCTCCAGAGCTGTCTAGCCATTTATGTTAAGTAGCCCTGATTGTTCCTGCTGACAGCACAGATTTTCATCAGCTCATGACACAACCTACCTATCAGTATTCATACATGGCTTTCCATCCCCACTGTGTCTGAATGTCTCCAGCACAATGCAAGACACCTCTCTAATATGGCCAGGAGAAGGGAGCTTGAACCCAGCACCTGGCTGGCAAAAATCTGCAGTTCAGCCCTGGCCTCAGTCAGCAAAAACATCAGAAAAAGCAGCAGGAGAGTCAAAGCGGCACCATCCCCTAGAAGGACGTGTGGCACTGGCGTCACTGCTGGCCAGACACTCCTGCCTGGGGAGGAGCAGGACAGCGATCTTTGTGGGTGACCAGGAGCCAGATGCACTCGTCTGGCTGGGCCTGCAGGAGCTGGAGGTGTCTGCTGTTGCCCAGTGCTCCTGTGTACCAGCCCCCAGCCTGGCCAGCATCAGAGCAGATCCGTCCGCTGGGGCTAGGCCAGGCCTCCTGCTGTCAGCACGCAGCTGACATGCTGCGCCAGAAGCCTCGACTGAAGCCCTGGCTGGTGACCATGCTCAGGTCCGGGCTGGAAGCAGCGCTCCCCATTCCTGAGGCTGGTCTCCGAGACAGGCAGCGCCACATCCTTCCACAGAGGCCAGCTGGAGCATTGGCTGCAGTGTACTCACCCCTACGAGGTTTAACTGTGGCTGCAACTGCCCAAGTTACAAACCCAAGCGACACCTCCCAAGGTCGTGACAGCGAACTGCCCCCCTTTTCTCTGAACTAAGGGCTCTTGCTCATGGTCTTGCAAGTTGTCTGCTTTTGAACCTTTGAATACTTGAAATTTTTTCCCGCAGAATTTCCATTTTTTTCCCTACTATGTAGGAAAGTTTGTGTAGGTAGTTACTGCTACTAAGGAATAATCATCCTCACTGAATCACATGTTATTTGAGGTCATTTTCCTGTACATAGCTAGGAAAAAAGAAATAGAATCATTTTTGGATTACTTTTCCTAGACAGGACTTCCAGAGGAACAACTCCCTTGCTACCAGCTCTAATGCAGGTATTTCTCAATTCTGGGAAAGCTGCTGTCACCCAGAAGCACAGCAGCCTACAGCCAGGGTTAACCAGGGCAGTGGAAGAGAAAGCCCACAGAAAAATACCAGGGACAGGTTTTCCACACTCTACATTTCACACACGACTGGGGCCCAAGGGAAGACAGTCCCCCTGTGCACTGTTGTGATGGGTGGCGTACTAGAGGACCCGACATGCTTACAAGCACAGATGCCCTCCAGCACATACAATGCAGGCAATGAGTCAATTTTCAGCAGTTGCTTTCCGAGAACCATCCTTTCATCACATCCTCACAGGTTGACCGCGCGTTTCCCCGCCACCTCAGTGGCTTGGGGGAGTCAACACACACGTGAAAGAGGCTTCCTAGCAATGAAACCACTTGCCCCATCTTTCTCCTGCACTCAGGAAAGCAGATCCGGCTCAGGCTGGGAAATCACAGCTCACCATCAGTGCCCTCCTTACGACCTCTTTCACCATCCACCTACTTTGTGTTTAGAGCTAATCTGTCAGTAAACCCAAGCTATCTCCACCTTGGAGGGAGCAGAGAACAGGGGATGTATTTGAGCTCAAGCCTTACAGCAGACCCCATGGAAGCTGAAAAAGCTGCTCCTGCTCTGCATATTCTTCCAGAGGCACAGATTAAGGCGGATGGACGGCTGGGTCTTCTCCTCCATCTAAAAGTACAAGCCAAAAGCATCACTTCCTCGACAAAGTTGTGGATGCTTCCCCTTCCCCCAACACAGACAGAAGAGAGGCACAGTGTTAGCAGTGAGGCAGTATCCAGTCCCAGAAGTGTCTCGGTATCTAGTCACAGAAGGACACAAAAAGGAGACAGTAGTATTTTCAGGTATGACAAAACTGAATCTCACTATTAGCCTGACTGATTTCAGCCTACTAGCCATCTCAAAAATCCTGCACAGCCTGTGATGATGCAGCCACGTGCCAGCTGTCAAGACTCCAGAGAGGAGCTGTAGTGAAAGCACTCTGGAAAGAATCAGATCCACTTAAGATTCAACTGCTAGAAGAGGACAGGCACCCCTTATGCTCACATTGCTGCAGCCACGCGAGATGCAGCGGTGAGGCAAGTACTAGCTGTCTGGACAATTGTTCAGTCAAACTTAATAGGGCCAAGGAGAAAGTCTGCCAGACGTGCCACCTAGACATTCTCCAAGCAGCTCTTCTATAGCACGCTTCTGCAGCAGCGGATTAACGACGACTTTGGCTGGGAGCTTTAGTCACCTCTGTGAAGCTGCCTGGGCTGGAGATATAGGCAGGGGACAATCCACAGCCCTTCCTGAGGGGCTGTGCAGGGGTATGTGCATAATTCCTAAGGATTAAAACCAGCCTCCTCTTAACGTCTATACTTAAAAGAATCTTCTTTACCTGAATGGATTCATTAGGAATACTACAAACCACACATGCAAAGCCACTCACACTACAAGATGCACTGTGTCACCCCCAGCCTGGCAGAGGAATGGGAGTGTCAGAGCAGCACCAGGCTGTTCCTCAAACAGACCACCATGCAGGGAACACCCTGCCGTGAAGGAGCACAAGCCACTGTCTGTCCACGCACCTAACAGGCACTGAGCTGAGGTAGCACGAGACACCCTGGCTTCTCCTCCAGCTAGAAGAGGCATGCACAGGTCAACAGGACCAGAGGAGCTTTTCCTCTGCGTGATGAGCACAAAGGAATTGCTTGATCCCTTTGCCCCAGCAGCTGTTTCAGTAGAAGGGAGTTTGACATTTCCTATCCTCACAACCGCAATCAGCTGTACCAGAACCCCTCACTCTGTGGAGGGAGGGTCTTCAGATCACACATAGCAGAAAGCTGCTTTCTCCTGAGCCCATGATTCCAGTTGTCCCGTTTTAGTGAAACTGGCCGCCACTGGTCTTAAGGCATCCCAGCAGCTACACACTGAAGCTTTCCAGAAAATGCCCTCTGGCTCAGCACTTTGCATTTGTTCTATTGATCCAAGTCTCCCTGCACAAGGGATGCAGCAGAATGCTCTGCTGCAGAAATCAAATACAGAATGCTGGCCTGATAGGAAGCAGCACAAATAACACACAAAGCATAGAAGGTGAGGCAAAAACAAGACTCCTATTCTCATCCTGCAGCAAGAGACCATTCTGGGAAAGCTCTGCCAGCCTCATGTCCAATATCTTTCTAAACAACATGAAGGCACCACAAGCCCCTAGAAATTCCTCAGAGCTCTTCCACAGTGCTCAGCTGCTGATCATGCAGACCATCCTGTATAAAGGCCCTACTTGCTCTGGACTTCACTGACCAAGGCAGCCTTGAGCTTAAGGATTAGCTGCAATAGTGACGCAATCTCCCTGAAGTCAGCCAGTCCAAGGAAGTAGGTTGGAAAAGGCTGGAAAAGCAGCAAGGCCTCTCACCCCTCTTGCTGGACTTGATCTACATGCAGAATATCAAGAGGTGAAATAGCAGCACTTAAATCCTCTGTGCAGGATCTGCTCTGGTGTTGGCTTTACGCAAAGTCTGTGCACGTAGCAGAACCACAGATCGAAACGGTATGAAGACCCCATGGTTCTGGCACAAACACCCTGAGTGTGAACCAGTTGCTCTGGTTAAGAAGAGGTTTGTGACAAACCTACAAATGCTGCCTGACATTTCCAAAGCTTTGATCAGGATTGCATCATTCACAATCTGATCAGAGAAAACACAGCTGCCCGTGGCTTCTGGAGGCACTCACTCCTTGGCCCAGGGCAAGAAATGCCATTATGAGCACAAGGTCCAGGTAGCAATTCCAAATCCAGGCCTACTCTGCAGGCAAATTCAGATACCTGTAATGGCAAGGGTGGGTATTTTACAAAGATAGTGCTATTATTACCAAAATGCCAGGAAAACGCAGCACAACTCCTCTCTG
The DNA here is from genome assembly GCF_964195595.1 of Calonectris borealis. Classification (NCBI taxonomy): domain Eukaryota; kingdom Metazoa; phylum Chordata; class Aves; order Procellariiformes; family Procellariidae; genus Calonectris; species Calonectris borealis. The sequence continues at coordinate 4,942,912 of NC_134338.1, read as the reverse complement.
GCCATATTAGAAGGGGCTGTACTGACACAAATGCATCCACACTGGGACACAAGCTGCATAGGCAGAACAAAGCTTGTGCAGCCTGCCTTCCCCAAAGGCAGGGCCTTTCCAAGGAAGGACAGACTTGCTGTTTGGCTTGCATAACAATGCTTCAGGGGAGAAACTTGAAGCACGTAGAAACCCTGAATTCCTAAGCTCATCGCCATCTCCCAGCTGATATTGTCAGAAAGACAAAGGGAACAAATTTGGTAAACTCTTCGCCCGCCCTTCTCACTGCAGGTAAGGAGCTGGTGCTCCTTACACCCCACACAGGACCCTATGGCTCTCCCCCACTTGCCCATGAGATTCCCTTTGCTCTGAACTGCAGTTTCCATCCTTAACATGTTCCCAATCCCTCCAGCTCCTTCTGCAAGAACCAAGATTTGCTCTGCCAGCAAATACCTTTACGTGTGTTTTTTTTTTCCTTAATGGATCATGTGGCAAAGATGGTGCAGAAGTATCCCCCTGGTTCACCTCAGAGCAACTGGCCACTTGCACAACATGCAGGGTTGCACAGACCTGACGAGATCAAAGCTGATGGGGGAAGGTGGAGTTTACATAGCTGGTTGCCACACCATTCGGTCAGTCAGTTTCCACCCGATAGCCTAATTTAAAGAACAGTGCTAAACTGTAACAGGAATGAACATACAGCTGCACGTTTAAAAAGAGAACTCCCTGCTATTACAAAGGCTGTATTTGCCTTTGAGGATAGATGCGCTCTGTCCACATCTGCTGTCAAGCCAGCCTAGGATCTGGAGAGGCAGTAGCAACACTCGTCCTTCCCTCGGGAATCCAAGGGGACTGTGGCAAGGCTGCTGCAAAGCCTTGGTGGAGGGAGTGCTGTGACACAGACTGCCCTCATTCAGGAGCACCAGAGAAAGGAGTCTGGCTGTATTCCAGGCATGTCATAAGCAATTACGAGTTTGATGAGCTGTGGGGGCAATAAGCCCCTCTACACCAGCAGAGGGAGAGATGTCCTGCTGCTTTATTTGCATGCTTTCAAGGGTACCCCTTCCAGCACCGCTGCTGCCCTGCCCAGCCACGCCACGTGCGAAGGGGACACGGCCCGGGCAGCCCCACGGCCCGGCCCCACGGCGAGCTCCGCCATGCCGCCCCGGCGCCACCTGCCGGCCGCGGGACGGCGCGGGGGCTGCAGCGGCTGGGCCCCCAGTCCCCCGGCCCCTGCACTTACCGCTCCCCCTCATATGAGCTGCACCGCTCCCGAGGCCACCAGTGGGGCAATGGTCTTGTACCGGATCAGGTGCTGCGAGCCCTCCTCCAGGTCGATGGTGTACTCTCTGCCAGAGACGGAAGTTAAGCTGCCTCTCCTGTTTCGCTTTAACCCACACTTCTGCGAAACTAACTTATTTACGTGCACCGCGTGGGGAAGCACCCACCTACCTCTGCTCATCCCTCTCTGGCTCGACCAGGATATTCTCCTGACGCTCCAACACCCTCAGGAACACAAAGGAATCCAGGTTGGGCTTTGGAACTGCAGACAACAGATCCAGAGCACAAGCTCAGCACTCGCTTATGTTCCTCTGCAGGACACTGAGCTAACAGAGGGGTACAAGGGACAGCAAACTCATGGCCAGTAAAGGGAATGCTAGACACTTCTGATCAGATGTAGTGTGCACTGCCTCAAGTGCACACTAGAGAAGACTCGATGGCAGGGGCCAGCACGACCCTCTGACAGCAGCACCGCGGGACAGCAGCATCAAGCCATGTACCATGCAGCAGAGCAGCGTTACGACATTGTTGTCACATCATCTCTGCTTCTACTGAGCACCAGCTGGAGGACTAGCCCTTAACACTGCGTGCCCCCCAGAGCTTTCCCCATACCCCTGCTGCTATAATTTTCAGATTACCCTGGAATCTGGATGTACTCACCTGATTTTAGGAGAGAGACTTTCTGCAGGTTGGGCGGCATGTGTTTTAGGGCCATGTTTTTCAGATAAGTCTCTGTGTTTGCCATGTACCTGAAACAAATCATTGGAGCATTTACTGGTTTAATCAAATACAAATTTGCAGGGAGATCTTGACTCAAAACGCCAGCAAGCGACATCTCCTGGTCCCACAGGCATGGTCAGAGACAAGCCTAATGGTTTGCCCTGGTAATTGGCTCAGAGTTAGCAGAGTTGTTTTATTTCACCTCTTTCCTTGTCCATAAGGAAACCTCCCAGTAAGACCCGTGATTCTTACTGCAAGTCTGTCTAAGGCTAACAGTAAGGCTGAACAGAACTGTTCAGCGTAACACACGGGTGAGTTCTATAACCTACAAGAAGGGAGGGAGATGCATCCAAAACCTACTCACTCTTTAGCAAAGGCAAACTCCTCTGGTGATAGAATGGAAGGTTCCCCTTCGGCTCGAGACTTCTCCTTCTCCAGGACATGGGGGAAAAACTTCTCTATCTGATATTGGAACAAAATCCCAAAGATTGTAACAGACCTCTCCCAGTAGTTCAGTGCCTACAATACCCACGCCCCAGAGGCTTCCCCTATAAGCAGCGGTGCACTGCTGTACAGGTGTATGCAGCAGCCACAGGCCTGCCCAAATACCTGCTCCTGAATTAACAGCAGTATGGTCAGCTGGGATCTGCACAACCATCTGTATACGTGGCAGGACCCAGGCAGAACATGCCAGCATTCAGTTGTGCCATCCTGGGCTTAGATGAGATAAGAAAACACTCATAGCAATGCTGTGATCCTGCCTCATCATAACAGAAAAGTATGTCCAAGGAATGAATTCCTTCAGGTTGCACTTTGGACGACACAGAGAAAGAGAGCATGCTTTAACTAAGTGCCTTCCTGAAGCAGGAGGCCTTGTATGGGTAAAAATCACTCCTGAAGTCACCCTCTTTCATCCCCTGGGCAGCACAAGCAAGTATTACCTTCACAAGCCTACACCGCAAGTAGCTGCTGAGCACGTAACGGATCCTTTCAATCTCCATGCGGTGAACGCTGACCTTCAAGTCTCCTCTCTTTGCCCGTTTCAGGTTTGCCTCCTGCAAGGAAAGGCAAAGGGAAATTAAATAGTTGAAATATCAAACAAGAAGAAACAGAGAGGAAGATAGGTCTTGTACACAGGGCCCACAAAAACAGTCTGCAGCTGCTTTTGGTGACACAAAGCACACTGTTTCCTTATATCTCTCAGTCCCCTCTCCAAGATAAGCTCAAAGAAGGTACTCAGAACAGCCTCATCTCAGGGACAGAGAAGCAGACAATCCTGGCAAGGGAGGGACCCAAGCATGTATCTGCCAGGCCAGGCAACCAGGGCCTGCCCATACCACCGCCTTCGCCAGCAGAACCTACCATATGGTCCAGCTGCTCCACAACACACTCAATGATCTCAGGTTTGCTCTCCAGCAGCTCTGGGGCAAACTTCTCATTCAGCCAGGCCTGAAAAGAAGGCACACTGTAAGTAGAAGCGAGGAACGCACCTGCTATACGCCCCAGCCCCCACAGAGGCCAGAAACTCAGCCCTCCCCACCTCTTGCGGCAAGCCCAGGGGCCTGGCCCCCAGCCGCCCCAGATCTTCCCCAGAGAGCCCGGGGCCCAGCTTTCAGTCGCCCCCAGATCTCCCCAGTGAGCCCAGAGGCGCGGCCCTCAGCCGCTCTCCCCAGCCCACACTACCTGCTCCAGGCTGCGGATGAGCTGCGCCGGGGTGAGCACCAGTTCCTCACTGCCCCCATCCGAGTCCGCCTCCGTCCCCCCACCGCTCGCTGCCGCCATGCCGCCACCGCCTCCCGCCAACAGCTACAGCCCTCCGCGCATGCGCGCCCCAGCCCATTGCGCAGGCGCCCCGCGCGGCCCAAGGGACCCCACTGCGCAGGCGCCCCGTGCGGCCGAAGAAAATGGCGGGGCTGTGGCGAGCGTCGGCGTGGAGAGCCCCGGCAGAGCTCTGTCCGGCCAGGAGCCGTGAAAGGCTGCTGGAAAACAAAGCTGTATTAAAAGCGCACAACGCCGTTGCGGCTTAGCAACTGATCTTGAAACGATGCTAGCTCTGTTTGTTCACAACTAAGACCCTGCTACCGTAGGAGTAAAAATCTCAGGGATAGTGCTACTTTATGCAAAGCAGTGCTATCAAATATGACACAGACACAGTTTAAGAAAAAATTTACTAATCCATTAGTACTTCTACCAATATTGCAACAGATGTGAAAGGCAAACACTGTTACAGTTTAGAAAAAACAAGTTTTATACAGTTAAAATACTAAACAAATCTCAAAAAAAAATTATCAGTGGCTGAGTAATAAGCCTGGAATTTCAGATCCAGTATTAGCACCTACAGTACCACCAAAAGCCGAAACACTTGATCTGTTCTGCATTGGTCGTCTTTTCTAAATTCTTGAATTCCTTCTACAATTGGACAATGACACTCAGAACCTAAACCAGGACATTCTTGCTTTGATAAGGGAAAAGGTTACAGGAGAAAAATTTTAAGCCGGCTTGGTTTGTAGGAACTTTACTTTTGCAGGTATTGCTGAGGAGTGTCGATGCATGGGGGATACTAAATAATGCACAGTTCTACTTTTCAATAGTGTGCCAGCAGATAGAATGAAGAAACCATCTTACACAACATCTAACAGTTTGTCAAATCAATGTTTTCCTATAAATTATATATAATAAATCCATAAAGAAACAGTTTTACACTTCACATTAATCAGAGTAGGGTAGGAATTGTTATGTTTATTGGTTCAGCATCCATTTTATTGTACTTACTGTTTTATGAGTGAATAGACCCCCTCTTCTGGTGAGCATTGACAGATGCAATAACAGCACAGATACAGTAGTACAAAAAACACCAGTATTAAAGTCCGGCTATTCCTCCCCCTTCTAGGAACAACCAAAACATCAAAACAAGTAACACTTTGCCTTCTGGTTTTCCACAAGAATCAGCACAGGAAACGTAAAACACTCATTGCCTTGAGTCACTTCTTGCCAGGCAGAGGCACTGTGTATCCCCTCACTCCAATGCTGAACTGGAGGGAAGGCCTCATTTCTGGAAAATTCCCAGCTCTGACTTGTAGCTTTCCAAAGCCTGATTGATGTACAGGAGGGTTTAAGAACTAGGGAGGAACAGCACTGCACTTACGTGACTAAAACTAGACTTCTTTCAGAAGAGTACGTAGCTTTACCACTTCTGCTTTTTCTTGAAGAAGGAAAAAAAAAAACCCAAAACCTAAAAAGTGATCTCATTGCTTAAAATGTTGCCACAAAATGGATGCTGACCCCCAGCTAGGTCACCCCATGTGGAGCAGTTTTAGGAAGTTAGTCCTTTTAGTAGATGGCACTGTGGATCTGGCAGCAGAGAAAGGAATGATGCTTTAAAGTAGGAGGTAGGGGAACTTCGATACAGCAAGTCCACTGTTGAGCTATCTGCTAGAAAAGAAGTTCATATT